>NC_072740.1:121633549-121854130 GCF_026930045.1 Uloborus diversus
TATGAAGGAATAAAAAACTAACATAACATATTGGGAGAAGGAAAAGACCACTTTGAAAATACGCAACCAGTTTATTCTGAGACGAAGAGCAGTAGATACGAATATTTGCATTTTCGTCGATTATGGTCTCTCTCAAGGCAGTGGAGACACCTCCATCAACGAGTAAGGTCTCCTGAGCAAAGGCCCGAGAGGTTCTATGGTGGGTTGACGCTCGCAACATGCGATTGCATGGAGTGCGTAATACAATTTAGTAGCTGTGGGACTGCGTTCGCGCTCTACCTCCTAATGTTGGTGTACTAGTGCATGCAAAGTTGCGGGATTGCACTTCCCTCTGGAAAAACAGTATTTCATTGGAACAGCTGCAATCTAATCAGATCAACCGAAAGCAATTGCTTTCCCGACGATAGACATCAGAAAGTACATACATTTTCCTCTTGGGGATATAATCTCTATATCGGACGGGGCGCAAAATGTTGTTTAAGCTGAAGTCGTTCCCGCTGACACGGTAATCATTTGTAAAAGGCGAAAATGTTGCTCGAATGTTGAAGGGAATTCAGAGCATAATCAAAAGATTGATTTATTCAATGTATATAATTTTTTCTGCCTTAAAATAAAATAGTGATTAAATGAAATTCTGAAAATTAGGCTACGATGTTCTTATTGCTTTTTTCCGCGATTGTCACTCTTTTTTCTTTTTACTGCTAGAAATGAATTTCTACTCTTATGAAGAAGTCTGGTTTCCTTAGACAATTCGAGTGTTTACTATTTTTTTCTTAAAACTTTAAGTGCTTTTATACAATTCTTTTTGCATTACTGCTGTTGGAATTAACATAAGAGTGCTTTTCTCCCGAATTTAACGTAACGTTTTCTCTCATTTAAATGTTTTTTTTTTTTTTTTTTTTTTCGCTGTGCCCAAATTTCTTCAATGCTGTTAATGCTACTTCTTCCCGCTTATTACGTTTCTCTATTCACTGCACTCCTGCTTTTAACGTTTTACACTAAATAATATACCAACTAGAATTTGACCATTTTTCCACGACAAATTGATCAGTACATTTCTTATGGAACCAAAAATACGGTGTTAGCTGTTTTTCATAACTTACTTTGAAGATTGACTAACTTTGTGTCTTTTAGGCTGTTTGCCGTTTTAGTAGAAATTCGTGATACATAGAAATTCGTGATTAATTGGCTCTTATGTCCAGCTCGAAAAAGAAAAAAAAAGTTCTAATCGTCATATTGTAATAGCAGACAATGTATGCTATAGCAATAAATTGTATACTTTATCAGATGAATGTGTATAGAACTTGCATTAAGTAAATTGGAGCTAAAAAGTACTTTTCATCAAAAATGAAAACATTGCTCTCCCGCGCATTCCCGAAAAATCAACTAAAAACAGAAGTTCGAGATTTTTTCCGCCTGAATCATAGCAAAAAATAGAGACGAATTGCATTTAAAATATTTGAAAAGTATTTTTCAGTACTCATGTGTTCGAAAACGTACTCGATTCTGTCCACTAATCACATAATTACTTATAATACAAATAAATCTGTACTAAGGTTCATTTTTTGTGATATTTGACTTTAAATATCTTAAGGCGTGGACACGAGATTTTAAGAGAATTGTGATACAATATTTAGAAAGGCAAAATAAAGGTTTATACAAGTTAACAACTTCTTTTCCTCATTCCGAGGTGAACCCCCTAATATGATTGGACTACCAGGGACAGAATTGATACAAAGCATTTCTTGAAATAATCAATTTATTAAGGTTTCAATGAATTTAACCTTCAAAGTGTGGAAGCAGGACGAAGTTTTCAATTATTATTGAGAAGATTTGGAATTGAATCAAATATTTTAATTTACACATCAACAAAAAACTAAGAAATCCAACATAAATTATTTAAACGTTGAAAGCATTTTTCATAGAATTTGGAAAACTAAGTACTTTTTAACTTGTGTGTTATCGGTCTTCAAAAGTTGAGTTTAAACCTTTAAAATCTTCGAGCTCAATCGCATTAAAAGTCAGAGGAGTAAAAACTTTGAAGAAAGTCTTTTGCAAAGAACTTTAAAAGTAATTTCAGCAATGAAAAGAACGGGAAAGTGCGGTTTTTGTAAACTTTTTTTTCCCGTTACATTTTATTTTAATACGAAGCATGAGGACGGAATAATTGAGAAAAAAGCGCAAAAGAGAAAAGTGTTAAATTTGAGAGTACAATATTTTTTTTAAATAATGGTGTTATTTCTGATGAATTTTGCAACAAACTATTTAAGAATGATTTTGTATCTTTAAATAAAGGCCTGAAAAACTAGGGGAGACCGGGGTTAGTTGGTATAAGGGGTTAGTTGGCATTGTGAGTTTAAAAAACTTCACTCCTGGGAATTTTAGATGATTGTCCCAGTGTTTTTTGTTGTCAAGATGTTACCCTACCAGAGACATAAATAACTTTTACCCTAAATTCTACAGAAAAAAAATAGAAAAAATCAAAAAGTGAAAACTGTGCCAACTAGCCCCGGTCTCCTCTACCTTTCAAATTCCCTCAGAAATCAAACGAAGTTCAAAGCACTTATGAAAAAGTTTTTATACAATGATTTACCAAAAAAGAACTATTCAAACTTTCTCCTCATTAAACATTGTATCTTCCCGATGTTTTATTTCTAAGTGTTGTAGTAAGTACTAAAAGGAGCAAAGGGTTAGAAATAAATGCTTTTGCCCTGACTGAACATAAAACCAAGGTAAGCAAATCAAAATTTTACAGTTAAAATTGCACACGCACGTTTCAGTTTTACAGAATATTCCGTTTCGAGAATCGCTAAGAAATTTAGCATTCTGACGTCCTCAGTGTTGAAGGAAAGTCGAAAATACTTTATTTGAGGGGGGAACCTCCCACCAAGGACAATGCGGTGGCATTCTCACCGATTGTACATAGTGGACCTTTTTAATCGCTATTCTTCCTTTCAATACGAGTGCAAAGTGATATATGTCTTGAAACGATGTGGTTCATATCTTGGTGAATATTGATCATATTAATGTCAAACTTTGTGAGTTTGAATTGATTTTTGATACTCATGACTTCCCGAAACAAAATGTATGGGACCTAAGAATCATATAAAAAGTTAGACTTCGTATTTTTTCGCTAAACTTTTATTTATTTATTTTATTTATTTATTTATTTTTTTTTTGCTTTCGCTTCAAACTTTTTATACTAAACCTACCAACACTTAATACACTCCTGTTTGTGAAAATTGCAACACCATGAAGGAAGCATCATAGTTGAATGAAATTTAATAGACAGTTGAGTGGTAATGGTACAAATAAATGATTACATTTTTGAAACCAAACAAACGATAAAAAAGACAGAAATTAGTATTTTGTGTGGCCACCACGCGCTGCAATAAGTACTGCTACACGACTCGGCATCGAGTGAGACAAAGTTTGAATATCTGCCTGCGGAAGAGTATTCCATATTGTTTGTATGCGCAGCCAAAATTCGTCTGTCGAAGCAACAAGGCGAGGATCACGAGCGAGACGCCGCCCAACGAAATCCCACACATGTTCAATCGGTGACATATCCGGGGAAGTTGCAGGCCAAGGGAGAAGCTGTGCCTGCTGCGACAAAGTAGGATTTGACACTCTTGGCGACATGTAGACGGGCATTATCCTGCTGGAATACAGCCCCTAGCAATCCTTGCAGGAAAGGAATAGCTTGGGGCTGTAAAACTTCGTTAATGTATCGGATACTATTCAAATTGCCCACAATTCATAGCAATTGTGATTGTCCATGATATGCTATGACACCCCAGACCATAACTCCGTGAGTTCGTCCGCTGTGGCGATCAATAATGCACTCCGAAATGTGCCGTCCACCGGCATAGCGCCTGACACGAATTTGGTCATCATGGTGCCACAAATTGAAGCGGGATTCGCCAGAAAAGACGACCTGTTGCCAATCAGCACGCCAGCTCCTATGCACATTTGCCTATTGTAGCCGCAGGTGGCGATGGTTTTGCGTGAGAGGAATCCTGTATAAAGGACTCCTTGCGCGCAGCCCACGCTGCAGCAGACGTCTCCGAATTGATGAAGAACACAATGAAACAGCTATAGCTGTTGGCCACTGTGCTACCAATTGTCTAGAAGAAGCTGTGCGGTCTGTCAGCGCCATACGCACCAGGGTGTCTGTCATCGCGAGCTGACGTCACATTTTGGGATCCACTCCCGGATTTTTAAGCTGTCCGACCCTCGTCCGTCCACTGCTTCCCAACACGCATGATTGTGTTGCTGTTACGCTGCACACGAGCGGCTACTGCACGATAAGACAATCCAACTTCACGAAGACTGACGATTTTGCTCCGTTCAAACTCCGAAATTTGCTCAAATTTCGCTTTCCTTCGTCGAAGAGGCATAGTAAACATTCAGTTAACGTTTACTCTAGCGTATAACCACTGATAATCATACACGCCGCGCTACAGCCGTCTATTTATATTCGGTTCGATCGGCCTTTCAGAGGGCGCTGCTCAGCATAATCATGCGCTACCGGTCTGCAATTCTAATCATTTGCATATCATGCCCTACTTTACATTCCCTGCAATTTTCAGCTCACTCGCGTAAGTCCTACGTGGTGTTGCAATTTTAACAAACAGGAGTGTACATACCTATTTCTACCACTGCTGATCAAATAACCGAAAAAACACCCGAAACGTATTACTCAAAATGAATAAAAAAACAACAAAATATTGACAGTATTTTTTAAAAAAAGTTATAAAGTCAAATGTGCAAAAGTGGTAAAAGATAAGCGCAATTTCATTGCAAAAGTTTATAACCAGTGTTTTGACCGGTTAGTTGTTAAGTGTTCGCATCTTTACTCTACGCCTTACTTAGACCATTTTTGCTGTTGAAAGTAAACATCTAGAAGGTATGTATGCAAAAATAAAGATCATGCTGTTTAAACGTGTTTTACTTTTGTCTCAATTTCTTTTGTAATATAAAGAGTAAATTTTGTTTCGTACGTGAAAGCTCATTTATTTCATTAAAAAAAAAAAAAAAAAAACAAATAATTGATAAGGGTAATGAACAAGTTTTGTACAATTCCCTTTTTAAATTATTTTTTTCAATGAAATATATAAGCAGCAGTCACGTGCGGGACAAAAGGACGGCTTTTTCGTGAAATAGGCGAACCTAAGATGGAAGAAGTACATGAACTACATGAACAGGAAACAAAGGTGTTGCTAATCCTGATAAACTTAGATGTTTTTAAACATTTCAAGGTCAGATTAAAGTCAAGAAAATTACCGTTTTTCCTCTGCAAACACATTTTTATCTCACCAATTGACGTATGCTTAGCTGTTAGTTACTATATCGGGTAGACGAACTACCATTCGCAGATCATTATGCTGAGAAATTGGCTGCGTCTAGAAGCAGAAGCTCTTTAAAAAGGTAAAACCATCTTGAATTTCAATAAATAATTGTTGAACGTGAATTTCGGGTAGAAGTTAAATCTTTTTAGTGTCTTCAATGAAAATCTTTCGATACTACACCTTTTCTGACAAAAACTATATGAACCACTTTCAGAAAATTCTGTATGTTTGAATGTAGTAGGCAATAACATTTCATTTCACAGAACCGGAGCATTTCCTTGTACGGTAGCAAAGTTTAATTCAATAATTTTGCCTTACAACTAACAGTGCTTTGGAAGAAATTGTGAGTAGAGCCACAATGAAATGATATTAGATGGGACAAAAAACGATGCTATACAGACCTTTGAGGACAATTTCAAAAATACAGTTATAGCACGTATGTGAGCAAAAGAACGTTACTAATACACACATAATAATTTCTCGCACGAAACAATTGCTCTATCTGTATTAAGAACTAAGTAATTTCGTTCGGAAGTAAGTTAGTATTAAGAACCTAACGTTTTAAATTCACGATGTTTGCCTGTCTCACGTATGCATTAAGTCCGAAAAAAACCGTAAAATCTCAGAAGTCAGAAGAAATTTTTAAGCGCAAGACAAATTAATTCCCACATGATATAGCTTAGCAGCCAGTCGCGAAGGTATTATTTTAGTCGTCTATGATTTTCTGAACCCGGCGTATATATGTAAAATGTACAGGGTGTTTTGGTAAACTGTTTGAGAATTCCTAAGAGGGGTTGGGTGCAACGTGATGACTCGAAAACAAAAAGCAATACGGAATCGGAGATGGGTTCTGGAGGCGGTAATATCCTAGAGCAGGAATTATTAAATGGAAGGAGCAAGTCCAGTGATTGTCTTAGCAAAAGCTGAGGTAAAGACCCCCAAGTCACGTGACGTAACAACGACGAATGGTTGACACGTTTTGCGTGAAATTACCGAACGAAACCCGATTTCTTCTGTGTGTGGTGTGTGTGTGATGCTTTGCTTTAAACTTTATCACGTGACATGGGATCTTAGCTTCACGAATGAAAGTTTTCGCTCCCTCCATTTTATCTCTTCTCAATGGATGATATACACAGAAGCATTACAAAGAAATTGACCGTAACTGAAAAATCTTTTCAATAATACACTGGCCTCAAACAGTTAAGGTACAACCGATTTTTTGCCTCTAATTTGCAAAAGAATGTATGTAGATACACGAAATTTGGATGATATGTGCATTAAATGGCTTTTTATTGAATGTGTCGTAGAAATTTGTATAAGTGTATTGCAAAAACGATTTATAACAAAAAAAAAAAACAATATTTGAGGAAAAGTCCATTTTTGAAGAAAACAGGAAATCACATTGTTATGTAGGAAAATGTCATAGTAACAATACAAAAACGGATTCTAATAAGAAATGTGTTCCCCCTAACTTGAATTCATTGGCGGCATCGATTTTCCATGCTTTTTATTAAGTTGTCGGGCACCGGAATAGGGAGCAAAGACCAGACACAGAGTAAACCTTGTTCAAGCTCATGTAATGACCTTGGAGGAGGATTTAAAGCATCAACCTGTCTACCAAGATAGTCCTAAAGATGTTCTATCGTATTCAAGGCTGGAGATCGAGCTGGCCATTCCATTCGTTCCAAACAGTGGTCCTCAAGATACTCCTCAACAATCCGAGCTCCGTGAGGTTGTGCATTATAATCTATCAGAATGAAGTCATTACCAACAACACCAGCATATGGGCGGACATATGGATCAAGGATCTCATCCCGATATCTCAAACCAGAGTTCCTCCGTGGAACACATGCGGGTCAGTGTGACCACCGAGTGAGATCCATGACCATGATTTCACCACCTCTATAACTGTGGTCTTTCAACAGTGTTGGATTAATGATATTTAGTGCGCTGTTCCCTCCAGATCAGTAGACGCCCTGAATCACTCTCCTATGTAAATCTGGACTCTTCTGGGAACAGCACAGAAGCCCACTGCTACTGGGTCCAGGAAAAATGTTCTCCTGCCCAGCATAAGCGGATCCTTGGCTGTCGTCCGTGGAGAGGAACACACGCAATTGGTCATGTTGCATAGAGACCTGCATTGTAAAGACGATTTCGCACTGTAGTAGCAGAGATTCTTCTTCCTGATGCTACAAAGTTGTCTGCAACGAGCTGCGGCATAGTAGTGGTTCTTCTCCTTCAGGCCGAAAGAACTAGAAAACGGTTTTCTGCAGGGGTTATAGTTTGCGGTCGGCCTGGAACAGGTCTTCCGGACAAAGAATCTTCGGATTGGTTTCGACCCCAAAGTCAATGAACGACGAGACACATGGAGATGTGTAGCAGCATCAGCCTGAGACAATCCCATCAATCCATTCAACTGCTCTCCACCTTAACGAATCGGGTTAACGACGTCTCTGAGTCATTTTCGAAACTCTACTGACTATTATCACCGAAACTGCCAACAACAGTTGAAAATCAACACAACTTACACACAAAAGTACGAAAGCTTGATGTTTGCATATTTTTTTCTCACTCGTGAAAATATGTTCTTTTTCTATAAAATAAAAGTGACAGCTATCGGTTTTTTATAAATGGTTTTAAAGTTCGTTACTACGTTCATGCAAACTATGCATTGAATTGTTACTGCCATTTTTTCATGGTGAGCTTCGAAAAACATGTTGTACCTTAACTTTTTGAGGCCAGTGTACATGTAAAAAAGCAAAAGGTACGTGGGTCAAAAGCGTTCGAAGGTTTTCCTTTGGCTAATGTGTAATACACGTCTTCGGCGCATGGATTTCCGAAGAGTCTAGAATACTCCCGGCATTTCTCAAAGTTTTCGAGTCGGGAAATCATTTCCGAGCCCACATTGCTATATGGTTTTGAGTCGTCACAATGCACCCGTAACCTTCTTAGCAGTTCTGAGACAGGTAACTGAAACACAATATATTCTCATAAAGCGTGCTTGTCACATTTTAAAAGATATCTACAATCTAGTGAGTTACTTTCCATTGATTCTAGTAAAATTAGTAAAGGATTGTTTGTAAATAGTAAGTTTTAATTGGTAAACATCACAAAGGGGCAATGAAAGATAACGAACATGTTTACACGATTTTCATACAATTCCTTACGATCGATTCCCTTTTAAACCGACATCAAAAAAGGAGGTTACGTATTCGTATGCGGCTTTTTATGCATGTTCTCTGATTATTCTAAAACGCCTGGATTGATTTAAAAAAGCCTTTTTTCGTTTGAAAGGCTATTCTTTTCAGATGGTCCCATGTTACTTTTGTCTGGATCTGATGAGAGGTCTCGGAGAAATCTAAGAAATTTTTAATTTCACACGTTGTGGCTCGTAGACCAGCTTTCGTCAGCTGAGCGATACGTCACAGGTCACGCGGTTTTGGCTTGAGCGGTACGTTTTCTCGACGGAAGAGTCTTGTCTTGAACAATATTTAATTCTCACGCATCGGGATGTTTGATTTTCATCGCGCGGCCTGTTAATTTTAGAATCATTGAAACACAAATCACTACATAATCGGTACCTCACGTAGTTTTTGCGACATTTACCTGACCTTTCACCCTGTATACTTCGAGACGAAATTATAAAAGATACTGAATTACTATCATTCGCGCATGCGCAGTATGAAAAAACCTTTAAAGGATTAGACTTTATCAAATATTCGCCAGAGAACCAACCACACGAAAAGTGTACTGAGGGAATTTTTTTTAAATAGGTAACAATATCAAAAGAGCAAACTGCTACATTTTTTGAGGCAAAACTTATTTACTTTTGCGTCAAAGATCCTTTCAACTTTCCCTCATCCCGCCGTTGTCTACAGTGGTGGTCAAAATTCTAAGAACAAATTAAAAAGCGACAAATCGCTTTAATTGTCCAGATAATCATACAAATTTTAAGGCTGGAAAATATTGGAAAATAATTATTCTTTATGAAGTATCATAGAAACATATGGGTATTTCGTATGCACAGAACGCAGGTTGAATTTATACAATCATGTGATATGGACTAAGTTATAAGGAAAAGAATATTTTTGTGTTCTAAAATACAATGTTTCTGTGTTTTTTGCTCTGCATACGTAATTACACAATGACATTTTTCTTTAAGAAGCTAAACAGCATCACCAACATAGAGGACTGGGCTTTGCCTCCGGACACACACAGGAAATATTTACAACACACGAGAAGGAAATAAAACCCAGGGCACCTGCGGGAATCGAACCCATGACCTCCGGCTTAGAAGACACGAAGCTTCTACCACAGAGCCATGGAGGCCCCACAGTGACATAAATGCTCATTAAACCACAATAACGAGCCGGATATTCAAAAGTTAACTGTATCTTTATTTCAAATCTCAGTGTAATGTTTTTCTATTATTCTATCAAGTTTGTCGAAGGAGGCAAGGCACTAGTATGCAGACCTCGACATAAAATACAGTTGAAGTCAGTTGTGACTCTTGAATAGAAATAGAATAGAAGTTTGTCGAAATTTAGAGTACATATGGTGCTACATCCGTCTTATATCGAGATGAGTGAAAAAGCACGCCAAGTTACCAGGGTACATATTATAGCGATAATCGTAGCCGTTTTAGCTCCTTCAACATGAGTATACTTCATTTCAAATAAATCATTTGAATTTACAACAGCAGAATCTGAACCTGTTACTCCATTCGATGGAATGGCAGTGTCATCTGAGTAACCACGGTTATGTAGTGCTTCGGTTGTGTGTAACATATGTTGTGCTTTGGTTATGTTTACAATTTGTTGTGCTTGGGTTACGTGTACCATTTGTTGTGCTTTGGTTGTGTGTACAATTTGTTGTATCTCGGTTATGTGTACCACATATGCTTTGGTTGCGTGCACCATTTGTTGTGCTTCGGTTATGTGTACAATATGGTGTGCTTCGTATTGCTAATCCGATCTCGTGGGGTTTTAATAATTGCCCTATATCTTATTTTGAATATTCACGAACATCTTTAAACCAAGGATTATTCTTCATTAAAACAGGTATGTAATCATTTTTCGTTACTTTTAATGAATGGTGATTAAAAATGTCTCACTGTTTACCTATCAGGTTGCAATTCCCGTTTTTAGTGAACATTTGTTTTTCTATGTTTGTCTGTGACTTATACGTGGCAAAATTTATCGCCGAGAAGCTTTTGCATTCACATTTGACTTGAGAGAAGTTCATTAAAAGGACTGGATTCTTTATGCGATGTGATGTCAATGAACGCTATAATACATTCTCAAAACTTCACGGGCATCGAAAACATGAGGGTGCTCATAAGTTAGTTGTACAAAGCTATTTGTGTACGAAAGATGTTTGATAGTTATCGCACATTTAAAAAATTAGTTTGCGATGAATTTTAACATGAATAAATGTTCATAAATTTGTGTATTTTCTTTTAAGAATCTACTACGGAGCTTCAATACATAGATGTTTGGTTATGGAATCTATATATTTAATCTGTACAATCGTTGTATTAAACGGTTTATAAAAATGAACTGAAAGATCTTCTAAAACGATCAGTTGATGCAATTACTGAAACTTTACAAATTACTTTTGTTTAAATTAAAAATAATGTCAAACATTCTGTAAGTATGCCCCCGCAAAAGGTGTACTACGTCTATCAATATACTGGTAAATTTTGGACTTCCATCGTTGGTTTTAGAAAATGTCATAGCTAAGTAGTTATCGATTAAATTTCTATTGCATCTTAAACATCAATTTTTACATTGACGGTAAATATGCTGCTGCAAAATTTTAGAAAATTTCATGCTTAGAAAACTGAACATTATAAAAATGTTATGCGAAAAAGTGGATTTATATAATATAAGATTGCAGCCCGATTAAAAGATTACCTAGATAGGAAAAACACAGAAACTATGAAAGAAATTTTGACAATTACCGTGATCTAGAATTTGGAAAAAAATTAAAAGGCAAAATGCATTAAGATTTGCAAATAGTTTTAGAGTTATTACGATGCGCTTAAATCCAGTCACTAGTAGATTGGGTTCGTTAAAAGGGAAAAATAGTGTAGATTCAATACATCGAACAAAAATTAATGTTCTAACCGGGAATGGTATCGAGCGGACGAGAATAAGAAAACGAAAAAGTAGTTTAAATTTTTTTAAAGCCAAGGGAATCTTTTCCTTAATAATATAGTCTGGAAAGTAAAAATGGCAGGTAATATTCGAAGAACAGTCTGTTAAGAAAAAACCGTATTTTCCAGAAATACGGAATTGTTCACGTAAACGCGGCGCGTGTAAAAATCCTTGCTAAATTGGCAGAAGTAAATGCAATTGTTCAAAGGTCAATTAATCTGCCGATCTCTTGCAGTGCAATGAAGCAATATTTTATTGCAATTTATGGTTTATACAAATGTACCAAAAGATTCCACTGACAAAGTTCTTATACAAAAAAATATTTTTCAGGAAAAAAATCCTTTCAGGAAAAAAATTCTGAGAAATTTATTACTTTTTTTTAAAGTCATGTCTTTGAATATTTACGAAGTGAGGGCCACATGCTTCTTTGCATTTTTTAAAAATTTATCCAGCCTGTTAATTTACAGTATTGGGGTAAGAATTAAAATGTTAAGTAATAGTTTACTAATTTAATTAATAAAATGTAAAGTAACATTAAGCTAATAAGTAAAAACTGAATAAGAATATTTGAAGAAAATATATGAATAGAAAGTAAATAGTTGCTGCTTAAATGATAATTTTGCTTAATGAAACAAACATTCACAATGTTCGCTTTTAAATGCAAGTTGGCTAAAGGAATTGTTCTTGACTATTTAGAATAGAATCAACTCAAGGGGACAATTCTTTTCAAAGGTAAAAAATACCAAAAGTTGAAAATAGAAACGCATTCTATTTTTGTTTCAGTACCTTTCTCACAAATGCAAACCTTTCACGCTATTCCTAGATAAAACTCTTTGATAATATTTCTAACTTGGAAAAGTTTTGTTTAAAGTTACTGCCACGGTTTAATGTTTTTCATAGTTTAACAGTTGATTTTCGATTTGCTTTTGTTTTGCAAAAGATGACTGATAATATTCTTTATAATGCAGCATAAAATAGTTCTCAAAACGATCTGATGGTAATATTTTCATTAACTACTTAACCCTTTTGATACAGATTTTTTTTTTTTGAAAAAATTCTTACCCTTAGAACGGGTTTATATTGGAATTTAGTCCTCGTTTGAATGACGAAACAGAACCACTAATCGTTACTTAGGCAAAGCAGGTACAAGACGCAAAGCGATACTCAAATGGGTTAAAGCAGGAAAAAAATTCAACATCGAAAATGGATTAAAATTTCACTCATTTTGGATTTTTCAGATACACATTTTGGATACTATTTTTTTAGCCTTTTCTGTCAGAAAGGCAGTACTTATGTGCAATTTTTACAAAAAAAAAAAAAAAAAATGTGTCAAATATAACACACAAAGTATACTTTCTAAACTTTTCTGCTCATTCTTAGTTTTATTACATTGCGATATTGAGGAACATCTTCTCTATTTTCGGTTTTATGGTTGATCCCGTAACTGTGGGAATTTTTACCGCTAAGTAATTGCTTTAAATTACATAACGATTGACATGTATTTCTTAGGAAATTCGGAAATATGTCTCATCAAAAGTGTTATTCCATTATTGTTACTTATAAATATGTCTAATGTAGAAACGAACCAAAGCAACGTTATTTGGCTCAAACTGTTTTTGTTACATAGCTCCATATCATTTGCAGTGAATTAAGTTAACGCGTGTATTCAATTGTTCGTTGTCCAACAACGATGCGTATGTGAACTTTTAGATCTTTCAGCTTTATAGCTGGAAACCAGTTATATAAATGATATATTTAGCTAAACAACTCAATCATTTCTCTGAAAAAAAAAAGGAAGTACAGGCGTCCCTCGTAACAAGGTACTTCGACAACACAGTTTCGATATTACACGGTACGAAATTCGGGATTATTATAACACGGTTTCGATATTACGCGGTACGAAACTTGAATTTAATACTTCATGGTTTTGATATAACTCGGATGTAATATTTATAAAAGATGGAATTTCATTTTTGTTTAATACAATCTGTTAATTGCTGGTAACTCTAATACGTTTTTACTTTGTTTTTATGGAACTTGGTTTCAATATATCACGGTACACATCTCTTGATTTACATTATTTCTAAGTCTCGTATAACACGGTTTCGATATAACACGATACATCCTAATCTGATTTTTCTCATGCACATATATAATTAGTAGGGTCTGGTGGGTGAAAGTGGTCAATGGGGTAAAGTGGTCATAATTCAAATAAATGCCTATAGCTTGGAAATTAATGTTCGAATGAATGTGAATATTTTATTTTAGGGTAGTGCATTTAGAAACTACATTTTGAATACAAAACTTTACAACTGGCAAAATTTTATTTGGTAAAAAAAAATATTTTGTGTAAATATGAAAATTCTTAAAATATAAACACCTTTTTTAACTTCTTTGGGAAATTTTGTTTGTTAGAATTATGAACAGCTTGACTGCACAGGAAGCTTCCTACATGTCTCAAGAATCCTTACTCATTAGCAGTTAGCTGAATCTATTTTGAATAATTTTTTAGAACAATTTAAGTAAGATGGGGTAAAGTGGTCATAATATTAGGCTTAACGAATATTGTTCTTCTAATCTTTAAGTATAAGGCAGATATAAATTAAATATTAATTTCATTTAATATATATTGTTTTTACAATAAAAAGGGTTAAATATACGAGTATATGCGAATGCATACGCATATACTCGGGTAGGCATGCATATATACGTATTCACATAAATACACCAATAAACACGTATTTGGGTATCTGCAAGTATTTTTTATCTATACATATATACATTCGACTATACACGTATATTCCTGCTTATGCTCGTATGTGTACGAACAATTATATAATCAGGGAGACACGTTTATACGCGTACGTACTCGAGTAGACACCTGCATACAAGCATATGATATATATGTATACAAGGTGAGTCTAAACTCTTGGGCAAATTATTAAAAGGTGTTAGACGGCAGGATAAGAAGCAAGAATCATAAGAAACATATGGAATCAAACTCAAGGCTGACGCGCTACATGCACATTGCACATAAAGCCAGAAACTGATGGATACAAAACAGGTCACAAATTTATTACACAAAGACAATGTTACACAACAATTTAGGTTTTAAGAAAGTTTTAAAGTTATTGATGAAATTTGCGGCCGGCAGCTGTAATACATGCATCGCAATCACTCTGTTGCAATTACGAGGCTTTTGAAAAACTTTCATCAGTCGCTGCGCCTTTGTTGCGATGCGTGTATTAGAGCTACTACAGACCGTAACTTTTAACAACTGCTCTAAATATTTCTTAAAAACTAAAATGTCGGGTAAGATAATCTTTGTATAACAGATTTGTGACCTGTTTTGCCAACATCAGTTTCTGACCTTGTGTGCATGTAGCGCGTCAGCGACCATAAGTTCCTTATGATTCTTTGCTTCTTATCCTCCCCTTTCACACCACTTAGATTTTGCAAAAGATCTTCAATTTATTCTGTAAGCATACATGTATATTAGCGGATATATTCGTGGATATACGCGGATACATGTACTGGTGTATACACGTCTAAGAGGTATATGATCGTGTTTACACGTAAACATACGTATATACTCGTGCTTCCATATATATTTACGTGAGTAGACACGAACAAACACGCACTGGATACATTCACGAATTAACTCGTGTATACCCGTATAAGTATGTATGTACACATATATATGCGTATTTACGTGGACTATACACGTATATACTCGGGTATGCACGCATATACTCGAAATACAAGTGCAAAACACGCATATGATATTGGTTTATTCTCGTATATACTCGCATATACACGTGACACGTTTATACTCGTGTAGACACGTATACACTCCTGTTGGTAATCACGTGTACATGCTTATATACTCGTGTATACACGTATATACTTGAGTTGGCACGTGCATGCATATATCTGATGTATACATGTATCTATTCATATATGAACATGTTTACTCATGTCTACACGACACTTATAGTATTACTCGTGTATACCCGTATATACTCATATATATACTTGTAACTATTAAAATAACCGAAATATACAAAAATTAGAGGTTTTTTGTAACTGTTTTGCAGTTTTTTCAAACTATGACCACTTTACCCCATGCTATGATCACTTTCCCCCATCCCATGGGGTAAAGTGGTCATAAAAACAAAGGGAAATGAAAGTGTTATAAAACTACTTTAATTAATATTTTTTTCCCTGAAATTCAATGCACCGTGTTCTTTAATAATGCAATGTAAAGTAACAACAAAAATGTTGAAGTTTTTAAAGAATTTATTACGTTTATTATCCACCTAAGTTGAAAACCTACGATTTTATGACCACTTTACCCCACCAGACCCTATTAAAAATAAGTAAAAATATTATTTTTAAAAAAGTCTCGTATAGCACGGTTTCGATACCACAAGGAACGAATTAACCATGTTATACGAGGGACACACCTGTACTTCACATTCCGAAATACCTTTTACTACCCCCTTGTATTGTATTTATCTTTTTATCTGTGCAGCAGTAGCAATACTCAAGTTTAAGCAATTCAAACAGTTAACGGCCTTATTCACCAGTGATTCGAATACTCGTCAGACAGCAGAAACACCGATCAAAGCCTTCTGCAATAAGAAAGCTTCATAATAAGGTTGTTATTGGTAGAACAAGGCTTCAATCGTCAGTTGGAAAATCTGACGGAAATTTCGCTCAGTTGGTGAATGAAGCCGTTAAACTTGTTAAAAGTTTAGTACTCAAAACTCTGGAGTTAAAGTTTGACGTGATTTTAGTTTCAAATTATTTTGCATTTTTAAGGGTTCATTAAGCTACAATTAACTTTTTTTTGGAATACACTCAATTAGTTCTTCTTCCTACGCTGGAAAAAGATATATTATGTGTTTCGTTAGGTAAATTAATAAATTTCTTACCTTCCAATTGACAAATCGTCGCCTAAGAGCAACGGTAGGATATTTTTCGGTTATTCCTGGGATTAGATATTTTACTCTTGCTCTGAGGCGACGATATGGCTAAGTAAAGATAGAAAACTAAACAAGACTTTTAATGCAATTTTATGATGCACATTCTATAATTGACAGGTTCATAAAAGAGGACATAACATCTGTTAATTAAGTTTTGAAAGAACGACCCATGTAGTGGGTCTTATTTAATGCTTATTTTATGTCTGTAAACCTTTTTCCCATATCTGAACCGTTAAAAATGAGACATTCAGATCTAAAACGGTGTAAGTCAATAGACCGAGACTTAGAGTAACTGAATGGTGAACAAGCACTACTGCTCGTCCGTTTTATGACTACTGTCTGTCGGCTGTCACCAAAGAGTTGAACCTAGCTTTAATAATCCACTTTTCCATGAAGTAGAATGAAGTTAAAACTAATTTCCGATGTTGTAAATACAAAATATGGAAAAAAACCTTAAACCACTTTTTCTCTCAGCAGCTCAAATACGAAATATAAGACTTGTTCATTTTCAGTGCTAAAACAAGCCTTTTTGCAGAAACTTATTTTCCACAATTTTTTTCGCCACAATAACTTCAATTGAGTTTTACAATGTCGTGAAATGCCATCTTGAAACATCGCAAAAGGCATTCAAATCCAACATCAGAAGAAGGAAAATAATATCGACATTTTCCCCAACGGTATGTAGTTGTACATTTGAAGACATTTGCATTGCTGCTTTGATTTTATATTCAAGTCCGTGTAGAAATCATTCAGTTTAGGAATACAGCTCAGCATTTCAGGTGGTGTCCAAAAAAAAAAGAAAAAAAAAAAAAAAAAAAAAAAATAAATCGGTTAGTTGTAAATCATCACCGTTAAAAAAAATGCGAAAAGACCTGCGGATAATCCGAACCACAGCTTATCTGATTACCGATTTCAGAGTTTACTGTATTGCCAAAACTTATAGAGCATGTTATTGTCTGTTAAGTTAAAGTTACAATAACTTTCTCGTAAAGGGGCTGTGAAAATGAAGCACTTCTAAAATGGAGATAATTATGAAAAAAGCTCTGTTCCGCGTTCCCTTATTCAGAACTAGAGCCTGCACAGTGATGAGAAACTGCAGATCCTTCATTAACATTTGCTTATTTTCATTACACGCGGTAAGCAACACACATTGGATGTTCAACAGAATTGGCGTTCTACCGCACCCATTTTCTCTGAAGTGTGGATTTATTCGAAATAATACAGTTACAAAGAACCTACTTCCATTGGTTCCATGACGCACATGACAAAAATTTCAAATCTCACAACACAAAATGACATTACAACGGTTCTAAAAGAAATGTAGCAAAAGCTGCTCTAAAAATGACAAGAAGATTTTTCAAAGGTATAAGCACCTTTCTTTTCCATTCTATACAAAATATCTATACAAAATATGATAAAAAAATTTTCGTGCTTAAATATAATAATATATATAATTAGCTTACGTGACGAACGAATCGTCAAAAATTTGCCGTAAATATCAATTCTATGACTTCAATGGTAGCGCATTTATCAGAGGCTTTGCTTTTATTAGCACAATTAGCTGCATTTTTCGATTATTTGTGTTTCACTTAACGTGGCATTCCCAACTCTTGAACACGGGACAAAAGACGATCGTCCGAACGATCGTCTTGGTAATGGCTACAGTTTCACCATATTTTTTAAATTCATAATTTCCACTTTTCAGAATTAAGAGTTTGTTTAATTTTGTGACTGATTATTTATTTTTCTACATTTTCAAGCTTTTTCTTTAAAAATAGCATTTAAGACTAATATTCAAATACCTAGCAAGTTACCATGATCAATCGACCTTTTAAGTGTAGCAGCTATTTTTTGGATTATAAGTAGTCACTGTATCAAGAGTTTTTATTTTTTTCTGAAAATTATGAGGTAATCTTAAAGGCCTTGCCCGTCATTTAAATTTTTTCGGGAGGGGGGGGGGGCAAAGGTTATCAACTCAAAGTATATTAAGTCAGTAAAACGACAATAAACAGGCCAACATATGTATAAATACATTAGTTAAATAAGGGGGGAAATAAATCCCTCCTGACCCCCTAAATGACGGGCGTGCTTAAAACACTATGCTAAACGCAGAGTAGTTAAAAAAAGTAACGACACATGAGACATTGTATATATGTGTGTACATAAAGCACGCAAGCAAACATGAATACAATAACTGGGGAGAGGTTATTGGGGGGGGGGAAATAATGTTCGAATAGGGAGTATTACGTCAAAAGTTTGAGGGGGAGCCGAGGGGAGCTGAGACCGACTTGCATAAACTATTTCATAAACACCTACTTTTCTTTTTTGAAGTACAGTTACTCATTGTTTAAAAATTAATTTATCGTAGTCTCTTGTTCCACGTACACTTGAAAGTACTTTTAATGAAAAACATTTTTCTGACAATCGATCGGCAAACATTTGCCGATTATAAATAGTCGGCAATGTTGCAGATTATGATCGATTATTGGTTACTACCAATTAATCGGTGTATCCAACCTTGGACACAACCTTTGAGTTCTTAGAGATTAGGGAAATTCTGTTTTAATCCATCAGTGCCTTCGTGGCGGAGCGATAGAAGCATTTGCTTCGTGTGCGGAAGTCGAGGGTTGTCTGTTTTGTTTTTTCTCTTTCCTTTTGGTGTAAATTTCATTCTGACTAATGTTATCTATAAATCATACATCTTTTTTTACTGAATTCAGAACTCAAAACATTGCAAATCAGAGTTTTCTTTACTGATTTTTATCTTAATCAACTCATCTAATGTGTAACTACGTTTTCCTCTAATATTCACTAGCAGTTTGATTAATGCTAAATTAAGTAAAACGTATGGTTTTATGTTGCACAAAACATCCTACAAAGATTCCAAACGTGTTCAATTCTTGTTTCATTGCGTGAATTTCATCACGAATGTTGACTCCTACTAAACACAATTAAATTTTGAACATTTCCAAAAACGATATTGAAATGCTACCTTGCTTAGCAACGTACCTGGGACGTACATCATGAGATACGTATGATACTTAATTCAATCGTAAAACAGAAGTTAAATCTCATGCACCCATAATTTTTCCTTTCATTGTCATGATACCATTGTTGGTCGGAATGTTCCCTAGGAAATCCACGTGAACCATTTCGAGAAACAGTTAATGTATTTATGTTGTAAAATAAAGTAAGTAAGCTAAAAATCGCAATGAAAGTTGATTCATGAGTTCTGAAATAACAAGTGCTCGCACATTCAGAGTAAAGTAAGGGTCAAAAGTGGAACAAGGTTTTAAATATGTGCAATTGTCCATTGAACAAGAAAAGAAGTTTTCGGTTTACAAAGTCCACCATAAAAAGTGGGATTAAAAAATAAATTAAAAAAAACACTTACAAAAAGGAACGGCAAATTTGACATAAAATAGGCATGGAAGCTCATTATTTTCATTCTTCAAATGATATTACATCTGACCCGGGAAACAGAAGTGACTGTTCTCAAAAATTTGAAATCACTTACTAATTATTGATTTAAAATCTAAAGCAAATGTGCTCTCTCTTGCCACAAAACTCGCACAAAGTTACAAGACTTATTGATAGCCTTAGGTTAGTTAGCTAACCGATGGAGGGTAGCATATAAATGATGCAATTAACAGTGACACTCAAAATTTCATGATTTAGATGAAAAATTTACGAACTTTAAATGCATACTATTAAATTAAGACAGTAAAAATAATCCAGTAAACATATCATCAATGCTTTACGAGTGTTGTAGTATTTAAGAATAAAGCAGTAAAATCTAAGATTGCGTAAAAACTTTTTTTTCTCAATTCTATTTTTTTTTCTTTTGAGTACTTCATTTTTAAGCTTACTCTTTAGAGCCCTCTTCTTGCTAACACACATTTTTAGCAGATTTTAAATTCAAATATTTCCATACCCAATAGATTCTGTTCACACTGTATTGTAAACAACTTAGTATTGTAGATGAAATACTGTTGAACGCCATCTTAGTGAATGTATTTTTTATAAAAGAAAACATTACATACTTTTGGATCAAAAATCGTTCAAATGGAGCTGCTTTCCAACAGCTGAACTGCTGAACTCTAAATTCCTTCGTTCCTTAAAGTTACCTTCGTTGAAAATAATATATGAAGGCACTAAAAACAACGTATATAAAGCACGTCTTTTCTATTAATTACAAAAACTTTAACTTCTATATCGTCACCTCAGAGCAACAGTAAGACATCGAATGCCAGGAATAATGGTTAGATATCCTACTTCTTGCTGTGAAGCAACATTATATATATTAACTAATTACAAATATATGGATAACACGTGGAAAAACCCTAAAACCGGATACAATCAACAAAGCTTAAACGAAAGAAAAAAAGTGACAGTGTACTTTAAGTTCCAAATATGAACAGCTTCCTAAATATAGGATGTGCCGGAGATGGATTTCCCCTGTATTAGTATTGAACAACTATTTTAAAAACTCTTGCTTACTGAGAAAAAAAAAAAGATATTTTAAAGTACATTTATATATATTTCGGTTTCATAACCAGGTGCTGATTTTCTCAATGGTATTTTGGCGAATTCTATAATCAAAGTAGTTTTCCATTCAAGCACATCCCCCTCCAGGCCCGTCATTTCAAAATTTTGCAGGGGAAGGGCGACGGGGCGAAGGATATGAACTCAATACATTTTATTGGAAAAAAACCATCAAAATACAAACAAAAGTACATAATTAAATTACCCTTTTTCAATCCAAGGGAGGAAGGGGGTCAACTGAGCTCTAAAATGAGTTCCAGGCTTAAAGACAACTCAATAGGTGCATTGTTTTCTTTTTTTTACTATTATTGATTTTTTATGACATTTGTTCCCTCATTTCATATTTGTTCACAATACGTTTTCATAAATAAAACAATTTTTATTAAAAATAATGAAATGTGATGTCGAAACAATGTGTTTTCAAACATTTTTTGAGAACTTTCAAACACCTGTATTAATACCGGTATTTGAATTTTTTAGTATTATCGGTTTGGTGATACCGGTATTGAATTTCTGGTCCGTATTGCAATCACTACATACAAATGTATGCGTGTGTGTGTGCTCCCGTGTGCCTTAAACAAATCCACAATTTACATCAAATTTTGGCCTCGTTGGCACAGAGATCCTTTAATGATCAGGAATTCACTTGGGGGGGGGGATTTAAAAAGTCGAAAGAGGTCTAAATTTACATTCCAAGTCCTACAACTGATCGTTTCTACACGTTGACTTAAAATTTTACGCTTTTTTTTTTTTTCTTTTAATTAAGTCTGATTCTTGAACATGCGCGATGCGCATTTGCCATTTTCATAGTAGATCGTGCAACACGAGGAAGAGCAGCTAGCACTTTGAAAAAAAAATGTTATTGTTGTCATTATTTCTCAGTACAATATCCTGTGTCTAAAATCCGCATTAAAACTCCAAGAGCAGTGTTCTTTTTTACTAACTGTCTTCTATGTTTTGCTTTTATCAACACCTTTCCAACTCTTTTCGACTCCTTTGATTTATTGCAATAGTACTAAATTTCCACTTAAAGAAGAAATTAAGCATCGTTCTTATTTCAAAAAAAAAAAAAAAAAATTCCTCTAAAAGCGCAAACAGAGAGGGGGAGGGATGTTCGATCCACATTCACATTTTTTAGTAATATTGTAGAATTATTTATCCGTTTGATCGTAAATGAGTGGGGTCAGTTGGGGTAAATGGAAACAGAATTTCAATGCTTTTACTTAAGATCCCTCCCTTTCTTTTGGTTGAATTAAAAAATAATATTTTGCTTGTTGTTGTCTAAAACTACATTCTCTAAGAGTAACTTGGTTTGAAATGTTTGGCTTTAAAACTCTGTTAGCGAATGAAATTGAACTTCCTTTATCCTTGAGGGTTTCTTTTTACTCCATTGCTAACGAATATAGAATTAAGTCCCAGAATATTGATATACCCGTGAGTACCTTACGGGTTTAATTTGTCTTTATCAATTGCACTCTTTCTTTGGGTTAAATTGAGAAATAAAATTTTGTTTGTTGGTGTTTAAGACTACATTCTATGAAAGTAACTGGGTTGAAAAATTTCGCTTTATGACTCTTTGTTAGCAAGTGAAGTTAAGCTTCCTTTTACCCCTGGAGTGTTTTTTTTTTTTTACCCCATTGCTTACGAATACAGAACTACGTCCTAGGATATTAATATACTTCTGAGCACCGTACGGGATTAAACACAAGTATCTCACTTAAAGGACCTCGAGAAAAGGGTATATAATGACCGGGTGCTGGTCACGTGACTTCTCTGAAATTCCTAGCTGCTTTCTCGCTGAGTGGCGTACTCGGTACGCCGTTCGTGTTATTAAAGGTTAACCTCTAGAAACGTGATTAACTCCTGTCCTGACGCATAACAAAATTACTACCAGTGCTGAAAATGACCAGAATCGCTGTATATTAAAACGGTTTATGTTCCCGATTTAAGAGAGAACTAAGGCGCAAGTTAAAAACAACGTCCTCCCAATTAGTGGTAGGACGCAAGAAAAATGAATGTGACTTGGGTGAAGGTGTGTGAGGTTTGCCAAGAGGGACACGTTTCGCATAATTCATTTCCGTCTAAAATTAATTAAAGCTTGAGTGTTGAAAACTAAATTGCTGTTTAAGGATTTGAATTGAATTAATTCCGACCGAATTACGTTGCGTAAAGCGAAAAACAAAAATTCAATTAGTTTTAAAATAGTGAAGAACCTTGAACTGTAGAACTCCAGTTATCCGAGCTCTAACTATCTGAATCGCTTTCGAACAGGGGTGGATACAGAAAAATCTTTTGGAGGGGGGCCTGCGAAATGGAATAGCACCCCCCCCCCCATATCAATGTTTTCGTGACTTTTTTTTTTTAAGGATCCCTTCAGATGTACTGTTCAGAATCTACTTTTAAGTAGTGCATAAATTTTTTGCACAAAGGATTTCCACTCTTCCAGTAGATTAACACTAGAATTACGGCAGTTTTTACTTCCTTTTACAAAAAAGGAAGTATTGTATTCGCGAAAAAATTTTCAGTCTAAAATCGACCTTAATTTCTAATTTTTCTCACCCCCGAATGAATGTTGAGTTTTTTTTTTCGACCCCACCACACGTGGATATATGCCTAAGAACCTATAGACACCCGAAATATCCATTTTGACGACCCCCGAGTTAATTACAACGAATTTTCTCGTGACGTCCGTATGTACGTGTGTATGTATCTCGTATAACTCAAAAACGGTATGTCCTAGAAAATTGAAATTTGGTACGTAGACCCCTAGTGGGGCCTAGTTGTGCACCTTCCCTTTCGGTAGCATTTGGATGTTCCTAAGGGGGTCTTTTGCCCCTTTTTGGGGAGAAATCATTGTTATAATTTCGATGTAAAGTCATGTGTTGTTATAATTTGTTGGACACTTGGCGATATATCACCAGTCTTTTGGTCGCCAAGCCACCAGTCTTTTGGTCATTGGAGAGAAAATGTTATTATTTATTATTTGGAGATCTGCCAAATCTTTGCTAAATTTGATAGTGTTTGCGACATTATGGACAAGAGTCATTCCATCAATAATTTGAAATTTTTTCTTCAAATAGGATACTACTTCCGGAGTTTTACGGCAAGAAGACTCATTTTGAATTACGTTCACGAAATCGGGCCTTTCGCTTTTCTTCAGTAAACCATTCCGATAAGCCTAACCTAGCGTAAGGTTTATTGCATAGGAATGTTTTTCAGATTTACCAATATCACTTTTGAGCTAACGTTTCCCAGTGTAAATGTTTTTTTTTTTGCTTTTGCTGTTTTGTAGTCGCTATAGAAGACATTGTCATAGCAGGACTCCTCTGCATAAGAGACTATTCACATTTTCTTTAACGTTCTGCTGAAATTTTGACGCTGCTTATGTGACAATAGCCCCACTCACTGTGATTCATAACTCAGGTGTAAAAACCTTCATAAAGGTTGTCATCATTTATGAACTTAGTAATAAGTTTGACATCTCTTTTCTGCCCAATTCTCAATGCACAAACTCTTCATTTTCATGAATTACCGCAAATGCTTCTTGAGATTTCTTTTATTTCGCTTTTTAACGCTTTGATAATAATTAAGTAATGTTAAACAAACTGGAGAATGATGTTTCATATTTTATTGGTCCTCTAAACAGCTAAATAATTTTGAAAAAGCGTATTTTATTCAAAATTTTTGCTATTTTTCCGAAAAATGGAATTTTACTCAGAAACTAATAAAGATAGGACCATAATCATATTTAGCCTTTATAAAGCCGTTGTTTTGTTGCGTCAATTGCCATTTTTTCAGTGTTTTACCGCAAATAGTTCGCGTGTTGTGAGTGTTTTATCAAACGGCTCCCCGCACTGCTTTCCCCCTCCCCCGGGGTTGTCGACTACCCAGGGGAGCGACGACATGTGGTTTCATATTCACTATCGTGCCTGTTACAATAATCAGAAATAATATTGTGTTAGCGTTTCCATGCATGCTCAACCCCCTTCAGATCCCGGTCTAATATAAGAAGGCGAATCTTTCAACAGGCTTCCCACGTTGACCAGGTGAGTCCAACATAATAATTAAGAGGAATCTGAGTTTCTTCCTCTAGCAAAATTAGAGGCTCCGTTTGGACGGTGTTTTTGAAGTCAAGCAGGGCTGCAATTTGAATATCGGGGATTTGACCCACCTGCCGCCACAGTTGCTTTTTCTTGCCACAGAGCTATTATTAATATTTACCGAGAACTCAACTTTAAAGCTGCTTGTGGTTGTGCTCCAACTTCCAAGAGCTCGGGCTTCCACCTTCACTGAGAGAAGGAATACAGTTATTTGGGGAAACGTTCAGCCATTCCGATTAACTAAGCGCCACATTCAAATTCTTTCATCTATTTGACTTAAAAAAAAATAAATAAATAAATTAAATTAAATTAAAAAATACCAGCAGACCCAATGTTGCACTCGGGGCCTGATTAAACTCTAAAGTAGGGGAAAACCAGTTTAACTTCAGAGCCCCTTGCTTTCGACTTTAGATTTTTTTTTTTCTTACACTGATTGAAACAAACCTCACTACTACATTTAAAACTACGGATTGCGTATGGCATATTTTTGAGTTAAACGTTTTAGCCCCAGCGACACTCGTTAAAGGTACTGCAGGGTCTATGGTGGTGCGATAGGGAGCCAAATGGGTGGATTTGAGGTGCCGTTGCTTTTACAGCGTTTCAAAAAAAAAAAAGTGTCATATGCAACTTGCAGTTTTTACTCCATCATGCTGACAAATATTATTCTCAAAAGTGGCTTAGCAGAATTCTGAACGTTTATTTTCTGAACGTTTAACAGTGATATAAGATGTGTTTACTTTTTGCACTGCGATTCTACAATTAGTTGTTGAATCAAGTTCATCATAACACACTTAACTAAATTAATGAGCTGTTATGAAAATACATCGTAACAAAGTTGAGCCACATTTTTAAAGCAGTGTGTGTTTTCTCTTGCTTTTATAATCTCTGTGGGGAAAAAACGCCTCAAAAATGCCTTTTAAATAGAAACTCGAATTTTAAATCGGTTATTGGGCCTGAAATTTTTTAAGGGAATCTCGAGCCTTTTCAGTAGGGAGGCCTTGGATGCACTCACCTAGAAAGGTTAGGTTTTTACTATTTATTTAAGGAAAAACATGTTGGCGCAGCTATTTGCATCATTCAATTCCTCTGAAGTGACGATTTGGAAGCTATTTTGGAAAGTGCTCACACATGTAATAATCTACGCAATATTGATTAATGATCGAAATTTTGGGAATTACAAAGTCACCCTAAATAGCAAGATAGCTTAGAACCAGGCTAATGATTCATTTTAAATTCAGATCATAAATTCTATATCTCACACCTAGTACAACACTGCCACACCTGCAAAAACTTTTTTTCGAGAAAAATCAATTTAAATGCAATGCGCCTTGCCTTAAATTATTATAGTAACACACTGACGCATCTTGAAATGTAACGTAAGAATGGGTTTGACCCCCCCCCCCTCCTCCAAAGCAAGGGTATGTAGAGATTTTTCCAACCCTCCCTTCCCCTCGTGACCCTTACGTAATTGATGATCAATTTGGAGTTTTGTAAATATTTTGGTTGCTCTTAGAACCAGTAGAATCTAAATACACTGGAGCACCGTTTATACTTTCTGGAAGGGAGTGTATGAAAAATTCGTACAAATGAAAAACGTATAATAGGTATAGATTAATGTGTATTAGACTTTTCAGGGACCAATTTAAAAATGTATAATTGATAAAAACGTATAAAATAGAAACGTATAAACGATGCTTCACTGTAATTTAAAATGCATTAAAAAAAGATCCATGTTTTATAATATATTTCTTCTGATGAAGAATAAAAGTTATTGTGTATGATCAAACTGATGTAGTCAATCGAAATCTTGGAAAAATTTACAAAAAATTAAAGCTACTAAAAAAGTTTGGCCTCTTTCGGCGTAGGCTGAATATGATATCCTATAAAACAACTTGATAGCAATATGGGTTTTAAATAAAAAAGATATAGGTTTTCGCGTGCGCCTGATTGGAGCCGGAGGAGAGAAACCTTCCATCGGCAAACCAGCCTTGCTCTGTAGGCCGCATTTCTACTTTTGAGAAAAAAAAAAAAAAGGTTTTCTTCCTCTGGACTAGAAGAAAGATGAGATGCTCATGGACCCGCGAAGCTCATACATGTGGCCCATTGAATCGAAAAATAGTATGTGTAATTTTTATCCTCACTGTCATTTGCTCAACCTTTGCTGTCATGACGTCTGATATTCGTAGGTATACTCAAAAAAAAGACATCATGTATTCCAACTGAAATATTATTGTATAGTGTTTACATATCGAGAGATACGAAATTTCCAATTCGGTATCTCTGACGATGTAACAATATGTTTGTACATCAACAAAAAGAAAAAAAGCCCTAACGTTTTCCAATTCACGTCTTTACAAAAGCGACTCTGGAGCAACCAAAAGTCACAACTAATTTGCTTCATAACAAAAGAAAATTTGATGTTGACACGATTGATCAAATGTTTCAATAATTTCGAGGCATTTGATTGAATGGGGATAAACAATGGGTGTAATACCCTTTGAAATATAAAAATATTTTGATCCATATCATGAGTATACTTAATTTCATTTAAAATCTTAATTATAACTGTAAATGTAATTGGAGTAAACGTCAATAATAAAGAAAGTTTCTTTGCGTCTAAGATCTGCAGTGTGGCTGGTATGTAATATGCAATGTTCTCAAACGTTTATTTATTTTTATTTTTTTTACAGCGTGACAAATTTTTCGGACATCGGAAGTAAGTACAATACTTTGGTTTTACACCAAGAAAAGAAGTGAAAAAATGAAAAAGGAACCTTTATCAAGGGAAAAAAAATCATTTGTGAGGATTTTTTAGATTTGGAGGGGGGGAGGGGCGGGTAGTACTCACTTGAGTGTCCCAACTTGCCACAAATGTTCATGCTTTTGCACTATACAACTTATCTAACCCTCTTCAGAAGAATAATAATGGTGAATACAAGTCTGTTTTTCTTACCAAATATGAATAATTGCTATATAACTGCTGAAAACAGAATAAAATTAGGGGGCGCGATTTGAAGGGGGAGGAGTGGGGGTGAAAACAGTTGTCATATTTCAATTCAAGGGCTTATTTTACATTAGAATAATCAAAAATGGTGTCAAAAGCATTTTGAATTGGTATTTTTTGATGTACAGTGCAATGTGGGCTCCCGGTTATTGAATATTGGTATAAAAATTTTAAATGCTAAAATCTCCCTCCCCCTCCTCCCAAAAAAGTTTTTCTGGAAACACTGTTACAACTTCCTTTAGTTCAGATTCATGTAAATAACAAGGATTAAAAGCAATTTTACCAAGACCTAGTTAGAAAGGGTAAAAATTATGATAAAAGTCGCAAAAAGGTACCCGGTCATTGACACTAGGGATACAAGAGTTTGCTTCATTAAAATACAGTAAACTCCCGATTATCTTCGAAATAGGGTGGCACGAAAACCGCGGTTAAGCGAAAACCGCAGATAATCCGACTAATAAGTAAAAACGGTTCTAGTGTATACAATAACTATAAAATATAACAGAACATCACACAAACATTTCAGTTATAGCTAAAGACGATAACTTTAAATGAAAAACATATATCGTAGCCTCAGAGCAACAGTAAAACACCAAATCCCAGGAATAACTGTAAGATATCCTACTGTTGCTTTGAGGCGACGATATGTAAAAGCTAAAACTCATTACCACAAACAGTTGACATGCAAACGCGATCAAAGTCAGGCTGACAGTTAAACTGACACCGATAAATACCAACATTGAGAAACGAAAGTTGTTAGCACTGCACTTCGGATTGACGTTATAACGATATTGTCGTCGTTGACAAAAATGTGATAAGACCCATGGATAATCCGAACCGTGAATACAGCCTGTAGATAATTTTGTAAACAAATATAATATTACTACACGTGACTTTATTTTTAACATGTTCTTGCATGGGCGTCCATATGCAAAATTTTAAAGGGGGAGGGACTCAAATACTTTCCCCATGGTTCAGTAAGATATTTTCCAAATGGAAACTGATTTCAGTACAGATTAGAGTTATTAAAATTTGACATTTTTAATAACTTATTCATTAATGACTGAAGAAGAAATGTTTTTACGTTTTGCAAAGAAAAAAGTACTAAAAGCAAGGAAGTTCTAATTTTTAGGGGGGGGGATTGAGCCTCCACTTGCCCCCCACCCATATGGGCGCCTATATATTCTTATTAGAACACATGAAACCAGAGAACTAAACACAACTCCATTTCTATGTTTGGCATTTTCTACTGAGGGGTGCCCGTCTAGGAGGGGGATCATTGGCGTAGACTGAGCAACTAAAATTTGCAGGGGAACAGAGTATTTCTCCTTTTTTTCAGAAGCTCTTGCTTTTGGAGCATCTTTGCAATATTTAGAGAGGGAGGTGGGGTGCGCCCTTACTCTTAGGGGGGAACCCCTGTAATATCAGTCCCTTTTTCAACGTCAAACCCGCTTCCTTTTGACACGTTTTTGAATATTGGACTGTAATTTGAAAAAGTGCACCTCCATGTTACTTTCAATCGCGATCCTTGCTTGATATTTTTATTTCATGTCTGTTAATGCTGCAAATACATATTCACAAGGATGGGTAAGAAAAAATTACACCAAAAACTTCAAAAACGGTGATAATGTCGAAAATATTTATGTGATTTCAAAACCGAGTACATTATAGTTAATTTCGCTTCTTTATGACATTTTTCGGATACATTCATGCCCCCCCCCCTGATATTCTTTATTCTTCTACGCCACCCTAGCGGGACGTGCCCCCCAGGTTGAGAATCTCTGCTTTACGATTGTATTAATTTGAGAAGGCCTGATCGTTTATTTTCTTCCGAGACGGGCAAAGATTTGGAACGGCCACGATTGTCGGTCAAGTTCCTACATCACGTTTGTTTTTTATTTATGTACTAGAAAATCATCCGTCAAGGTATGACGGATGAAAGTTGCTTCTACATTTGAACGAAGAAATTGCCTGTTTGGTGATATTTTGATAGTTGAAATTTTTTACCCTAACTCCAGTGGATTAATCCTAAACTCCAGAAGATGTCGTTCATTGTTGACCATTTTTACGTTTCTTCATTCTCCTAAAATGAGTCTTACCAGTAAAACAGTTAAGTTACCGGACCCAGTTTAGCCCTGTTAAAATAAAGAATTTTCCTGCATGTCAATTATCACATTATTATGCCTTGGCGCGAGTTTCATTGTTCATGACGTCAGCGTTGCTCAATCATTGGCTGTAATATATGTACTAAAAAGTCGCCCGTCAATGTATGACGGGTGAAAATTGCTTCCACTCTTCCGCATTTGAACGAAACCATTGCCTGTTTGGTGATATATTGATAGTTGAAATAGTAACCCTATAGTTCCAGTGGATGAACCCTTAACTGTAGTAGATAGCGTTCATAGAGTTGACCGCTTTTTCGTTTCTTCATTCCCCTGAAGTGAAATAGTCTTACCAGTAAAACAGTTAAATTACCGGATTGAGTTCAGCCTTGTAACGATTAAGCCCTTCCCTGTATGTTAAACATTACCAAAACATATTATGAAATTATCATACCGTGGCGCGAGTTTCATTGTTGAAACACGCGGGTTACTCGATCATCGGGTATTATATATAAGATGATTTTAAGAAATGAATGAATGAATGCCTACAAACTTAAGAATGAACTGCAGGTATTCAACCGCATTGTGGATGCTGTAGCAGACGAAAACTCGATTCATGTTCATGATGTCTATGAAGTCCAGTGGTTGTACAATGAAACAAGTTTCAATAGCACTATTAGCAGAAGATTTTTTTTAATGAAAACAATCAGGAATATATGGGCAACTGCGAGCTCTGCATAATTGATGTCAAAGTTCAAAGACGGTAAAAGTCTTTGCTTGCATAAGAAAAAGGCATAAAAGTACTCATGCAAAAATTCAAAATTTCTTTTCAAATTGGGATTTGTGTCGGAATTATTGTAAGCATAACTAAACCGATACAAATTCTTCATTACATTTTGAAAACACTTTTGTTTGAAGTTGTACTGATCCACTTAATTCACCAAAAGCAGTTTGGAAAATCCAAAAATGCTCGCCTAAAAGAGTTACTAGAGTGAAGAAAATGCACATGCAAAGCAAGCAGTACTTGAAATAAGTCAAAAACAGCCAACTTGGGCCGCATTGTCTAATTCATCGGTCCCCAACCGGTGGTCTGCGAACCCCTGGAGGTTCGCGAAAATAATATTGTAATGGCGAAATTTAAACATTGTTGTTCTAAATGAAATCTCATGTCCACTCGTTTTTTGTTCATCATTTCCGTACTTCAGAGCCAGAACAACGTAAGCTACATAACTACTTTACAGGAGAGAGGAAAAACGTTTGTCTGGCGCATGCAACAGATGGAACGTGCACTATTTTAACACTAAATAGTTGCAAATGTTTGTTTGTTTTTTTTTATTTATTTTTTTTAGAATTACGTTCACAATTCTCGATGCGGAATAGGATTCTACGTACAATTTAAAAAAATCGCATTTTTTGAACTTACGTCTGTCTGACTCTGAAGTAGAGATTTGTTCATTTGTCTCTTGTTCATTCGATACCCTTTAGACACAAATGTCAGCATACTTGCTAATATGCTTTGTAAATTTCAAGAATTAAGCCTGTCATTACTAGGTGCGGGTTTTTATCGTTTTCATTGAGCAAATGATAAAATTGAAGCCATTTGGAAAAGGCTCAACTTTTGAATATAATGAAAGCATACGAATGCTTTGGTTTTCTCTGTAGCTTTTGATCATAAAACTCCATTAAATTTATGGAAATATTTCATGGAGAATATGCAAACGTCTGAAATATTTATAGCTAATTTTCAATGTTTAGTTTTGTCAACACTTGAGTGTGACGAAGAGCTATCGCTCTTCTCTTGTGGTCTTCCTAAAATGCGTAGAAGTGCGATTTTGCTGCTGTTAATTGCTGAAATTTTCACATTAACTAAATTACAATGAACTCCGAACTTTATTGATGAAAGAGAGAAGGGATAGTTCGCAACCCAAAAATACCTCAGGAGGTGTGGGGAAAAAATGAGAAAGCGCTTTCTTTTCATGTTTTTATGTTTGGTCAAAAGCAATTTCAAAGTGACATCCGGAAAGCGGAGATCTTAAGCTACTTTTTAAAGTATACCTTTAGTCACGCACGCTTTTGCGTTACATGTGAGAGTGGTCATCTTTCTTAGGTTTAGTTGGTGTAAATATGGACCCCCATTTAAAGAGAGCACATAACTATACTAAATCTTTTTTGAAACACAAAAATTATTTCTCAAGCGATGCAACTTGCATCTTTCGGGATAGAAAGTTAATTGAAGCCACTCGGGAAGAGGTGTGTGCCCCACATTTTTCTCGACCTAAGTGTGCTAAATGTGGGAACACTTAGATTGTGCGGAGCTGAAAACGCCAGTTATGTTTGCGATTTCTGTACTTTTTTTTCCATGCAATAAATAAATTCTCTACCATTTCGTATAGTTTTATCCGGTTTTTAAACTGCTTCTGTTGATTTTTTTGAAGCGTCTCCATATTTATGCCCCTTTTTTCTGGTGCTGTTTTAAAAGCTTTTTGTAATTCGCAATTTTTGAAATGAAATCATTGATATTAATCATTTTTACTCCTTCTCGCTTGTAGGATACTTGCCGTAGTAGTTAAGGAATGACAAAAATATAGATTTTTTGAATTAAAAGTAACTTCAGATAAAAAATAAAAGAGTGCCGATATTTATACCTTTTCCTCTAATATCTGTGAAGTGTCTTTACATTGAGCAACATTTAATATGGGTAGTATGTAGATAAACTAAGTTTTTGTGCTTGGGCAAAGCGGGTAGATTACTTGTTATGTTTTTAATCGTGCAAATGCATTAATGACTCATCAGTTCAGCTTATTTTGCAGATAGTTCGTAAATATACGAATAATAAAAATGCTTTCCGGTGATTTTGGGTCCCATTACTGTGACATTTGGTCAAGAACTATTTTGATACTCCCAAAACTTTACACAAAAGATATTTTTTGTTATGGTTAAAGCCAATTTTAAGGTTGTGAACGTGGAAAAAAGCAAAAGTTATCAATTTTAAGCAAAAGCTGTGAGCTATGTCAGTATTCAAGTTTATTTTATCTCCCATATTGAAGAGGTAAGCGAATTTCTGGAAAGGATTAAGATTTTTGTCGATTTTTATATTAAAAAGAAGCGTTTGACTTAGTCTGTTGCTTTTATAAAAAACAATGATTTTTTAAGTATCTAAATTAGTGTAACTGCTTTCGTCATACCTCCCCTACCTTTTGGTTTTTCATTTGATAACAAATACGAATAATTTTACGACAAATGATTTAATTTCCTCCTGTTTCACCAGATGTCACTCATAAGGAGACCTTACGGTCTCGGAAATTCAGATCAGGATAAAATTCAAAATGTTAGTAGTACCCTTTGAGAGTATCCACACAGTGAAGTAAAAAAGCGCGCTATCCCGAACATTCCGAGAATATAACCCCTAAAGTTTTACGCGCAGATTATTAATTAACGAGTAGAGATTTTTCGCCAGTAGCAGCTCGGCGGCTATGTGGTCAGCGTACTGGATTCCCATGCAATCCGTCCCGGGTTCGATACCTCTTGAGGAATTATTTTTACCACCAAAATGTACTTCACTTGTTCAAACTCGCTACGCCTATTTTTATAGGCAGGTAAAGAACCTAATATAGCGTATGTAGAATTTTGCGCAGCTCTTTGAAAGTAATAAACAGATGAATACCCGTGAGACAGCATAAAAATACATTTATCATAACTGTCATTACAAATTTTCAAAAAAAAAAAAAAAAATGATGTTGTATGCTTGGTATGCTTCCAAACTTTCTGACAAAAAATAAATTTTCATGAACGTTAATGAAGTATGTTTCCCTACGAATCATACATTGTGCAAGATGTCAAAACTTTTTTAGTTTTCCATATTTTTATAATAAGTATCATTCTGTTTTATGTACATAAATAAATAATTGATAAATAAAACTAAATTGTTAAATTTTATACATAAATTAACAAGGCCTACCCTAATATTGTTACCGTGGTATTTCAAATAATAACTTATAACCGATTGAATTTTATCTCTATTTTCTGTATTAAAAATACATTACGTATTTAAAAATTAAGTATTATATTCAATTGAAATTACATACACAGCCACCGAGCTGTTGCTGCCCAGAAATCTCTACTAGTATATGTAAGCTACGTGTAAGATGCAGTTTTCTCGGAATATTCTGGCTAGTTCGTTTTATTACTTCACTGTGTGGATACTCTCAAGGGGTACTACTAATCTGCTGATTTTCATCCCGATCATAATTTCCGAGACCGTAAGGACTCCTTCTCAGTGCATCAGCAGAAATTTATTCAGAATTCTTTTTTTTTTATATATATGTTCGCAATGAAGGCTAGATATGATTCGGTTAGTTTGCACTTCCTTTTTGGAATACTATCGCCCATCAACACTTCAAAGGGGGGCGTTGGTTAAAATCTGCAGCAGGGTGATATTTCTGACATCTAATGAATGAGTAACCCTATATTTATACGTTTCCGCAAAATTAAAGAACTGGTAGATACCTGGTCCGACCTCCTTGTAAATTTGTTATTTTAACTATTTTTAGTTGCGTAAACAATTTGAAACACTAGATAAAAGAATTCCAAGAGAGGTGTGATCTTGCCTTTAGGAGGGTGGGCATCCCTACTCTATTGAATTGAAATTAAAATCCTACTAACAATGTCAATCCATGCGCAAAGCTGGATAAAGTATATCCAACGTAGACAGAAATGAAAATTGTGTGAACCCTTGTCATGTTGAGATACTATACGTCATAGAAAAAGCCAAGCAGCAGCGAAAACTGAACGAAATTTGATAAGTATCGACTTTTATTACATTCCTCATTACGAGACGGGGATTATATAAATTCCCCGGTAAATTTGATAAATATTTTTAAATGTTCAATAATTTATCACATTTACCAATTTCAGTGGGGATTATACAAAATCACCGGATTTATCACATTTACCGTAACATATACACAAAACAACTTAACATAACAGTGTTTGCACTGAGAATGTTACTGTCAGAAAAACTGGAGTCTATATTTTGATTGCTTTTGAATAAGAAATCAGTTATTGAGATTAATATTTCTGAGTAATGACGCTGAAATATTGATTTGAGCCAAATAAAGTCTTGAAGGCAGTTCTATATGTAAGGCAGCGCCATCTCTCGAGAGTCAATGAAAGAACGAAACGGCAAAGGAATATAATGCTCATGCATCGATTACATAACATTGGGAACAACTGTCAAAAGCAGATGCGAAGACGTGACACAAAAATATTCATTCATTTATTAAAACCAAAAATCTCTATGAGGGGTGGACATATAGTGCAATGAAACATATAGTGCCATGTGTGCAACGTCGCAAAAGAATGGAATTGTAAGCAGAAACGAATTAGCTCCATGCCGCCCTTTGGCAGATTTGAAATCTGCCACCCCCTCCCCCCTAAAAGAAGCAAAGTTTCCTTGCTTCAAAAACACGGGAGAAAAAAAAAACGGTTTTTATTTTTCACATTCAGGGGCGCCCTGATGGGAGTGATCTCCCCAAAAATTCCTTATTCGGGAAATTTTTCTGACGATTCGGCAAATTTGAAGATAATAATGCAACATGAAAATTCTTTTTTCTGCTTAAAACTTTGAAAAAAATTTCTTTGAAATGATGCCTAACGCCCCTCTTATTAGATGTTATGCGCGTATGTACGATATGCGTGTAAGCTCGTGTTTTATCATTTGAAATTTCCTAAAATTTGAATTTTCCTCCAACCAAAAATTTGAGTTCGATGTGCTGCCTACTCTGCCTATGGGGAGATTGGGCCCTGCCTAGATATGTCAAATTTCCTGAAATTTTGAAGTAGTGAAAAAAAAAAACGTTTTTTTACCGTTTTTTTTTCGGGAAAAATTTGAATAAATGGAAAAATTGATTTTTTATGAATAATAATTGGGTTTCATAATAGTTCTGTGCTTCTTGGAACATATAGAGGGTTAAGCATTAAAAAATGCATGTAATCCATATAGCTTCTTTTTCTGCTTGACAGAAATACACATTAAGTTAAAAATTTATTAGAAAAAAATTTTTTTGTTTTTTAACTGCGAGCTTATTTGGTTGAACACCAGAAATAAATCAAGTCGTCGTTGTTCAATCAATAATATTGGGTAAGGTGTGACTAATCATTAAAATAACACTTTCTATTTTAGATTGCCTTTGAAACTTGAAATAATAGTTGTAATTTTTCACTTTCAAACATGATTGATGTTGTTTGAAAGAAAAATAAGCAAGATTTCCCTTCCTTACAATGTAACTTTGCTGTCTGAAAATGAGAGCTATTGAGTTTTGATTTTTTTCCAATCCAGTCTAAGCCCAAATCAAAACTAAATTGTTTTTTCTTTTTCTTTCGAACAAAATTCCCAAATTTAAACTGCGTGACGGTTTCTAAAGCTGAACCTAAACTTAAACTGGAGTTTCAGTTTATTTATACGGCCGTGCTCAGCACAGTAGTAAAAGTAGTCATACCTGCATTTTTGAACAAAACCTGAGTTATTATGACTAAATTTTTCCGTATTTCGCATTTTGCTTAATAAATAAAATGTTTTAGGGTCATTTGATCAAGAATTTTTTATTTTAAGTCTGAAAAAAAAAAGACATCTAAATCAAATATACGGAAGGGCATAACTTTAAACACAAGATCTCAGCTTGAGCTCAACTTCAGATTCCACTTTTTGCTTAGCACGGTATTATACAGAGTGCAGCAAAAAAAAACCGCTTTTCGGTTTTTTACAGTTTTAAGCAAAAGATCTGCCTTTTTAAATATGTTTAACAAAGTAGAACGACAGTTCGTTTGCTTGTTGTGCCTTGGCAAACAGTATTTGATGCGGTATGTCGCTTCAAGTAGCTTAGAAATGACTGTCGATGTCCGGAAAGTGTACAAAAACGAACAATAGACATTTCAGTTAATCGTCCTGTCATCCAAAAGTGAGTTCAATGAAATCCTTGGGTTTTAGCGAGAGAATTCTTTTGTAGGATGAGAATTTGTGACCGATAAGTGCGAAAAAGGGCAAAAACAGATAAAACAGAATAACAGGAAATATCCAACGTTGTTTAGCACAAATAAATAGATTTCAGAGTAAACGTGTTTCGAGGTTTCAAGGAACCCCTTTTTCAATTCAAAGGTGTGAGCTTCTAGATGTTAAGACACCCAGCTTTTACTGCGTGTCTAGAAGCTCACACCTTTGAATTGAAAAAGAGGTTCCTTGAAACCTCGAAACACGTGTATTCTGAAATCTATTTATTTGTGCTAAACAACGTTGGATATTTCTTGTTATTCCTCAGCACAAAGGTATTTATTTATTGCTTAGATCAAACAGAATTTATTTTTTCATTTATTTCATTTATTTTTTCAATTTTTCCGGATGGAAATAAACCCCTTCAGAAAAAAACTGCTTTTTTCCGTTTTCCGAAATTTTCCGGGTATTTTTCTGACTGTTTTCATCTCTAGCCGTGCCTGAATGACGATAGTGTTGAAAGTTGTCAAATTGATCTTGCATTTTTTTTTATTATGCTTTATGCATAATTTATTTTTCTGTCAGAAAGTAGGTTAATTTTAACTAGTTTTTTAAAACGTATCTTTTTTGGAGATTAAGTTATTGTTCTGCAACGATGAAAAAAAATTGAGTTGGTATCATTTAAGAACATGTGTCAGAGCAAATAACCATTTTATTACCCCTTTTCTAGTAATGCATGCACTAATATTTGGCTCTTGATTATAGTAGTTAGCCATTGGTGTAAATGAATGGCTCTTAAACTCTAGAAACGTTATTAACGCCTGTCGACGCATAACAAAATTACTACCAGTGCTGAAAATGAGTAGAATCACTATATCTAAAAATTGTTTATTTCTCTGATATTCAGATGCTGCTGTATTGTTAATTAAAAACAACGTCCTCCCAATGAGCGGTAGGATGTAAGAAAAATGAATTTGGCTTGAGTGTGCGTTTGTGAGTTTTGTGAGTAAGAGATATTGTAAGTTTGATAGTAAGAGAAAATAAAACAGCGAAAGTTCATTGAGAGCTTAAAACACTTTTCTGAAAGTTTAAGATAGTTGTATAAGTAGATATACGTATATGCCTCAATCTTAAACATTGTTTTAATAATTAAACCACGGAATCTCTTAAAGATGGCTCGAAAATTTTAACGCCATCTGTTAAAAGCAAATAAAGAATGCAATGATTCGGCTCTATCGGGGAAGATGGGGGCCGAGATGGTAATTCGACAGAGACTTTGATCTCATTTGGGAAGGGTTTTGCACCCTTTGAGGGGGCACTGACGTATCCAGCAAAAAAAAAAAAAAAAAACTTAGACAATAATTGCATCATCAAATGGAAATAAAGTAATTTCATTTCAATAAGTGTTACTTATTTTTGTCTCCCACTTTATGAGAAAATAATTTGCAAAAAATCTCCTAGTTAATGTATTGTTTTTCTGTTTTTTTACAATTTTAAGCAAAAGACCTGCTATTTTAAACTTGTTTAACAAAGTAGAACGACAGCTCGTTTGCTTGTTTTGCCTTTGCAAACAGTATTTGATGCGATATGCCGCTTCAAGTAGCTTATAAATGATAGTCGATGTCCGGTAAGTGTAGAAAAACAAACAATGGACATTTCAGTTAATCATATCATACAAAGGTGAGTTCAATGAAATCCTTGGCTTTTCATGAGAGAATTCCTTCGTAAGATGAGAATTTGTGACCGATAAGTGCGAATAAAGGCAAAAAGAATTCAAACAGAGGCAACTTATATATGCAATATTCTATATGCAAATTATATTATACAGCACCTTGCATTATGAAAGTTGGACAATATTTTAACATGCAAGGTAGGGGTGATGGAGGAAATTGCATCAGAATTAAAGTATGATAAATTTCTAATCACTTTTGCTGAAAATTTCAATGAAAATCTCCAGAAAAGTGGAACAAATATATTTTTTCAATTTTTCCGAAGTGAAAATAAATCCCTTCAGAAAAAAAAACAACTTTTTTCCGTTTTTTTCCGAAAATTTCAGTTTTTTTCCCCCGACTGTTTTTATTTCAAGCCCTGCCTGAATGACGATAGTGTTGAAAATTTTCAAATTCATCTTACATTTTTTTTATTATGTTTTATACGTAATTTAATTTTCCGTCAGAAACTAGGTTACTTTTAACTAGTTTTTTAAAACATATCTTTTTCGGAGATTGAGTTATTGTTCTGCAAAGATGAAAAAGAAATCAATTGGTTTCACGTAAGAACATGTGTCAGAGCAGATAACCATTTTAATACCTCTTTTCTAGTAATGCATGCACTAATATTTGGTTCTTAACAATAGTAGTTAGTCATAGGTGTAAATGAATGGCTCTTAAACTCTAGAAACGTTATTAACTCCTGTCGACGCATAACAAAATTTCTACCAGTGCTGAAAATGACTAGAACCACTATATATAAAAATTGTTTATTTCTCTAATATCTGATGCTGTCAAAGTAAATTAAAAACAACGTCCTCCCAATGATCGGTAGGACGTAAGAAAAATGAATTTGGCTTGAGTGAGGTTTGCGAAAAAAAGCACGTTAATACGCCCTGATAGTAAGAGAAAATAAAACATCGAAAGTTCATTGAGAGCATAAAACACTTTTCTAAAAGTTAACGACAGGAAATATGGCACATATATGCCTCAATCTGAAACATTAGTTTTAATAATTAAACCACCTAATCTCTTAAAAGTAGCTCAAAAATCCTAGCGCCATCTGTTGAAAGTAAATGAAGAATGCAATGATTCGACTCTGGCGGGGAAGGGGGCGGATGGTAATTCGACAGACTTTGATCTCATTTGGGAAGGGTTTTGTTCTAGGGGTTAATCCACATCCTTTCAGGGGGCATTGGCGTATCCAGGGGTGGCATTCGCTCCCTCTCCAATTTTTTTTTCATCTATGTCGTAATATTCTACGTAAAAATTACGTTTTTTAAAGTCTTTGCGTGTGCGTGTAACAGCAGTGTCATAGTCATCTAGGGTGGCACGAAATTTTCGTCTAAAGAAGAGAAAATGTCGAGTAATTGATAAACAGGAAACCAAGAGAACAAGCATACTGTTCATTATATTAGTTTTTCATTCAAGGTTTGAATTCGCACTGGAAAAATGGGCGAAGAGTAATTTTTCCTCGGTGTTTATAACTCCTGATAAGATTTCAGACATTCAAAGTTATATATTACTAATCAGAACAACTTGATATTTCATTAGACCAGATGTGAAGCCATGGGAAATTGTTTGGTTAGAGAAAAAATTAGTTTCAATTTTTTCTCTTTTGATGAAGACGTCATTATTTACATTGTTGCAGAGAAAATTAATTTCAAGACCAACTTCTGACAGGAACAGATCTTGCAAAAAACAGGAATATTTTCGCGAAATGGTAGTATCCTTTCTAAATTAATCCCTGAAACTTTCTGAAGAATTTTGAAACTTCCCCGGTTTAAGTCAGTTTAGAACCTTGAACGGAAATTAGGTACGTTAAATTAAATTGAACAGATCCTTAAAATTATATTAAGAAAGTTCCAGAAGCATTAATCCGACTATGGTCAAAGCAAAGGCAGAACTGCAAGTAAGAACCAGGCATCTTCTTTGCTTGCAATTTTAGCCTTTCAAAGCTACAGTCATTCATAGACTTATTCGCACTCATTGAGGCCTTTTCAACAACAGTGAAAAATATGCATTCATGCCACTTGTAGCAATTCAGGAAACTTTTATTTACAAAGATACTTGATGTTACCAGAAAATAGACTGAAACCCGTAAATCCCGAAACGTTAATTGAAAATAGTCAGTGACGCTTCGGAATTTTTTTACAGTGTGCACACTTACACTGTAAATAATGTGAAACGCTTCATAATCACACTGCACTTAAACATGTCATTTAAATGATCGGGTGGCCCCTGAAAAAGTTCCTTTTTTCTTAAATTCCTTTTAAAATTTCTCCTACCCACTCACCTTCATATCAGCTCTATCATAAAATAACCTAATACTGCGTTAAAAAAAAAATACTTTTTCTCTGGACTCTCCAACCTACGGCCCAAGAACAGATATTGTCCGGCCCACGGGAAGTTTTTTTTTTTCTTTTTTTCGGAACAGATACAGTCTCGTTGGACATATATTTAAGACATTATTTTTAATTACAATCAATTATTTAATTATTTTTAAATTTTAATCATTTTTTACTGTTAACTGCGAGTGCAGCACCCATCTCTCCTTTTATTCTTTTTGAGAACAGATCTCTTTTCTCCGTGCCACATTCTTCCTTTAGTCCCCTGGCATGGGGCAATTTCTGGCACCAGGGAAAACATGTGTTTAATTCGTGGTCATCTCAGCCTAAGAGGGAGGCTGACACCAGATTTAAATGTTCATTGCCAAACTTATGCTAGATTCTGAATTTTGCGAAAAAAACTTGATAACAAAAATCGCAAGTCTCCCACAAATAGCTTTGAAGACTTTGACCCTGCATCAGACAAAATTCAACTCTTTCAAACCCCTTTTAAGTGTGATATTGGCAAGGTTCCTTCTAAAATGTAATTAGAAATCATTGAGTTAATAACTAATGATTTACTCAAGACAGCTTTCAAGGAATGCTACAAGGAAGGTAACCTACTTCCATTTTACAGTTCTCTACAAGAAAAAGACTTTAAGAACTTGAAAAATAATGCTAGAGCTATGTTTTCTCTTTTTGCATCCACTTACAAATGTGAACAGACATTTTCAAAATTAAAGTACATTAAATCAGATGAACTTTTAAAATCCCGCTTAATGATCGGAACTACGAAGTTTGTCCCTAAAAGGACTGAAATTTTATCAAACAAACTCAATCTTCTCATTATTTTTTTAACTTTTTAAAATATTTTAAAGCTTTGCACGTGTTGTGTTCTCATTTATTTCCAAGTTTTTAATCATCATTACTTCAATAAAAAAAATTTGTAGTACATTTCAGTAATTTTGTCTTGTATCAATCACTCATTAGCCTTAAAAAAAAAAAAAAACTTCACTTTATTTTGTGACCAAGAATACGTTTTATTTCAGTTTTCTGTACTATTCTAAATTTTATAAGACGCCCTATTTTTATGTCATTAGAGATTTATGGGCACTTAAAATATAGCTTAATTTAGCTAACAGCAAATATGTATAATAGACGGCGGTTAATTAAATCGGTGGTTAATTGAATCAGCCGCGTTAATGAATCAAATTGTCAAGAACAGAATAAAATCCAGCTTTATTGAATTATTCGCTTAATTGAATCAGCCGCTTTATGGAATCAAAACTGTTAAGAACAAACGTGATTCATTTAAGCGACGGCCACTGTACAAGGAAATATAGCCAACTTAGAAGCAAGCCCAGAAATTTTCAAAACCACCACTGAGCGCTTAATTAAAATACATATAGAAAAATATATTCGCGATGCATGGGTGGACAGGGGAGGGGGGGATAGAGCTAAGTAGACCATCTGAACTAAAATATTGTGTTGGGTCGGCCCGCCTTGTCTCCAAAAATTTACGATGTCGCCCGCGAATGGAAAAGGTTGGAGATCCCTGCTTTATCTCAAACTGCTATCTCGATCTGTATCTGAGTTCATACATACGGGAGAGCGGGGCTAAAAGTTTCGTTTTTCAAACATGCTCCAATTATGCTACGGAAACTTCTTCTAGAATCATTATTCTGAGATTGAAATAAAGTATTATATGCCCTTTGAGGTTCAGACTGCTTTTTAAGTTTTATTTCGTAAGATTTTTTATAGTTAATATTATAGTACCCAAAAACAAATATCAGCAACTTGCCCCAATGAGAGGCTGCCTGAATGTTTTGTTTACTAAGTCTACTAATTGGGATCTCAGTGGCCTAGTGGTCTAAGCGATTGCTTCTCCTACTTGAGGTGGTGGGTCAAAACACCCTCGCTCCGGATGTACTTTCCCCTCTTTCTGATGTAAATTCTTTCATGTGTTCTTTATTTGTATTATGTACTGTAATAAAAAGTATATTATGCGTAACGAAGGCAAGACACTCAGATTGTAGTCTTCATCAAAATAAACCCGTGCACTAAGCACCAAAAGAAAGAAAGTCTACTAGTTCAATTTTCATCTCTAACATGTTGCATTTGTTTTTTCCTTGATTCAAGGGACTGCGTTTCGCGACGTGTACTTTCTCGACAGGCTTTTTTAGTTTTGCGAGAAAGATTTGATTGACGACGTTTCCGATTTCGCGTCATCATGAGTTATACAGGCTGTTTATATAGCTGTGCTGTGGTTGACTTAAGTTCGCACATTTTTGCCGAAGGTCAAGCACATGTAGCTTTAAGCGGAGTTAGGTCCCTAGACGGACTAATTATCAGTAGTTTAGACCACCACAAGTTACTTAATAAACCTCACGATACAAACAAACTCTCTCAATGAAATGACAAGATTGAGAAATGTACCGTATCATAATCACAATAACTAAGTCAATGAAAATTAACTAAAAAGTGTCAAATAAAAAATTATTAAATAAAAACAAAAAACCCGACTGCGTAAAAACCAACAAAACTAAAAATAAAGATGTATAAGCCCAGTAGTTTAGAATGTTATTAAGTACTACTGAATAACTACACCGTTGAAATAGTTTTATAACCCCGTACACAGATAAGACAAATCATAAATTCAAGAGCAGAATAGATGGATCAACAGTCGGGGCTCATTCAAATTTTACGGGGTTCCTTGAATCAGAAATGAATTAGCCCCGACTGTTGATCCTTCTATTCTGCTTTTGAATGTATGATTTGTCCTATCTGTGTACGGTTGTAAAACTATTTCGATGGTATAGTTATTCAGTAGTACTTAATAACATTCTAAACTACTGGGCTTACGGACTTTTCTTTTTAGTTTTTTTTTTCGTTTTTACGCAGTCAAGTTTTTTGTTTTTATTTAATAATTTTTTATTGAAATCCTGGACACGGGCCTGGATAAAATTCAAACTTGCTGCAAGAGCGTGGTCAATGCACAACTGAAACTGCATAACACAACGATGATGATCCATTCGCTTACGTTTTTCTCGAAGGTATATATTTAGCCACTTAAGGCAATAGATGGTTCTCGAATTTGACCTATCACTGCTCGGGAGAATGCAGCGTGCTTTAACCACTCGAACTGTATAGCGTATAAACCCGCTTGAGTATCTTCTGAGCTTCAGCCGACGCGCAGAAGAATGCGTAGTAAGCATCGCTTAATAGATTTGAATTCAGTTAATTCAATCCCAGTGCAGTAAGACGCTGCAACCCGTCGGCGAAATAGCCGTTCAAACGATGATGCTCAGTAAAGCATTCTAGCTTACTCAATTGGGAATGGAAAATAGCTTTAGATGGACATTGTAAATAAGATAAAAACGAAGCCTACTTGTCTGCTACTAATTATTAAGCTACAACATTACTTTTCTAATTGTTTTAGTAATATTCTTGCCTTTTCTTCATATTTAATGCTATGTTTGTTAGGATTTGGTTGTTCTTCATGCATTTATGATTCATAAGTATAAAATCATCATCATATAAGACATGAAAATCGTAGATTTATCAATTTTCGTTTCATATTTTGATTCCTAGTATTGATGTGTGCTTACACGAGTTCATTCTTTCGCTTTTTTACTGATAAAAATCATTTGAAATCTTTCTACCATTTCTAATCTTGATTTTTTACTATTACCTTTTTATCCCCCTTTTCACTGCTAGTTTTTTTATTTTTACACGGGAAGATTGCACTTTACTATTGGTACTGATTAATTTAATTGTTCGTAATGATAAACACCAAGTTTTCCTTAAAAACTTAGCTAGAACATACTCGTATAATAGCAGAGTGTTGTAAGTTAGTAATGTATACTGCTAAGAATCAGTTTACCGCGTGGGTTTAAGTTGCAAAATATTTTCGTGTCTCACATTATCACACTTGGATGAGTAGGGTGATCGTGAGTAGAGTGCCTATATAGATGATACAAGGACTCTAATCGTAAGTAGTATAAATGGGAAGTAAATAGTAACCGAGATTTATCTCAAATGCTAATGCTGTTAGTATGTTTCACATAAGACAGCATCTTTACTTTAAAAAAAAAAATAACTAACTTCTTTGTTGTTTTATTAGTTGTCATCGTTTGCTCAAAAAAACATTTTGATTTTATAAAAAGAAAGAAAAAAAAAACAAAAAGAAAAAAAAAAAAAGATTACATTCCGAATTAATTCAATTACTTTTATAAAAAAAAGTATTAGTGCTCTTTTGATTAAAACCGTGTTTTAAAATCGAAAGTATAGCTTAGTTATTTAACATCTATAAGATGAATCGTTCATGAGCACTGAAGTTTAATGTCTTGTGCGTTAACCCTTTTATCACTTGTCATCTTTATTTATAGCAGCATCTTGATCCTGTTAATATTTTTTTTCCATCAATGAATCAACGATTTGAATACTTTCATCCGTGTTATTACGTTCATTTACGTGCATTTTTACCACTCCTAACTGTTCGATGGTGTTTCATTAGTGATTGTAACTAGAGTAAATTGCAAAGAGTCCAGCTTTCGCTTTTGACAAATGTACATTTGAAAAAAAAATGTATCACGTTTAAAAGTTTAAAAACGATGGCATTTTTATAAGATGTGTGAAAGTAATCATTATTAATTTTCAGGAAAAATGATCTGTGTGGGAAAAAAAGAACGCTATTACAGTGAAAACCCGTTACAGCGAACTTCGATGTCCCAAAACTTTGTTCGTTGCAACGGGAATTTCGTTGTAATGGAATCCAATTAACGGAACAACAATTAAATTAGGACTAAAAAATTCATTTTGTTGAAACGGAAATAAAGGTGTATTGGTATTCGTCGTAATGAGATTTCACTGTATTTTACTTTCGAGAATAAGAAATTAGTTTGAAAAATGTGTTGTCAAAGCAAAATTTGTCACCCCTGAAAATTTTGCCGCTCTAAGCAGCTGCCTACTCTGCCTATGGGGAAATTGGGCCCTGCCTAGAGATGTAAAATTTCCGGAAATTTTGAGGTAGTGGAAAAAAAACACTTTTTTTACCAGTTTTTTTTCTGGAAAATTTGTTTTTTTTTTTTTTTAATTAAATAAAAATAGGGTTCCTTAATAGCTCTGTGTTTCTTGAAACATATAAAGGGTTAAGCATTAAAAAATGTATGCAATCCACATATCTTCTTTTTCTACTTGACAGAAGTACACATTAAGGTAAAGTTTAATTAGAAGAAAAAAAACTTTTTTGTTTCTTAACTGAGAGCTTTCTTGGTCAAACACCAGAAATAAATCAAGTCGTTGTTCAACCAATAATATTGGATGAGGTGTATCCAATCATAACAATTACACTTTCGATTTTAGATTGCGTTTGAAACTTGAAATAATAATTGTAATTTTTGACTTTCAAACATGCTTGATATTGTTTGAAAGAAAAATAAGCATGATTTCTCTTCCTTACAATGTAACTTTACTGTTTGAAAATGAAAGCTATTGAGTTTTGATTTTTTCCAATCCAGTCTAAGTCCAAATCAAATGGAAATTGGTTTTTCCTTTTCTTTCGAGCAGAAACCCCAAATCAAAACTGCATAATGGTTTTTTAAGCTGAACCTAAACTTAAACTGGAGTTTAAGTTCATTTATACTGCCATGCTAAGCACAGTAGTAAAAGTGGTCATACCTGCATTTTTGAACAAACCTGAATTATTATAACCAAATTTTTCTGTATTTCGCATTTTGCTTAATAAATAAAATGATGAAATATATAGTTCCTGATCATTTGATCAGGAATTATATATTTTTTTTTTTAATTCTGAAAAAAAAAAAAGACATCTGAATCAAATATATGAAAGACCATTGCTTTAAAACACAATATCTCAGCTTGAGCTCAACTTCAGATTCCTCTTTTTGCTTAGCACGGCATTATACAGGTTGCAGCAAAAAAAAAAAAAAAAAACAAAAAAAAACCGCTTTTCGATTTTTTACAGTTTTAAGCAAAAATCTGCCTTTTTAAATATGTTTAACAAAGTAGAACGACAGTTCGTTTGCTTGTTGTGCCTTGGCAAACAGTATTTGATGCGGTATGTCGCTTCAAGTAGCTTAGAAATGACTGTCGATGTCCGAAAAGTGTACAAAAACGAACAATAGACATTTCAGTTAATCGTCCTGTCATCCTAAAGTGAGTTCAATGAAATCCTTGGGTTTTAGCGAGAGAATTCTTTTGTAAGATGAGAATTTGTGACCGATAAGTGCGAAAAAGGGCAAAAACAGATCAAACAGAATTTATTTTTTCATTTATTTCATTTATTTTTTCAAATTTTCCGAAATCCCCTTCAGAAAAAAACTGCTTTTTTCCGTTTTCCGAAATTTTCCGGGTTTTTTTCCGACTGTTTTCATCTCTAGCCTTGCCTGAATGACGATAGTGTTGAACGTTGTCAAATTGATCTTGCATTTTTTTTTATTATTTTTTACGCATAATTTTTTTTTCTGTCAGAAAGTAGGTTAATTTTAACTAGTTTTTTAAAACATATCTTTTTTGGAGATTGAGTTATTGTTCTGCAACGATGAAAAAAAATGAGTTGGTTTCACGTAAGAACATGTGTCAGAGCAAATAACCATTTTATTACCCCTTTTCTAGTAATGCATGCACTAATATTTGGCTCTTAATTATAGTAGTTAGCCATAAACGTTATTAACGCCTGTCGACGCATAACAAAATTACTACCAGTGCTGAAAATGAGTAGAACCACTATATCTAAAAATTGTTTATTTCTCTGATATTCAGATGGTGTTGAAGTGTTAATTAAAAACAACGTCCTCCCAATGAGCGGTAGGATGTAAGAAAAATGAATTTGGCTAGAGTGTGCGTTTGAGAGTTTTGTGAGTAAGAGATATTGTAAGTTTGATCGTAAGAGAAAATAAAACAGCGAAAGTTCATTGAGAGCTTAAAACACTTTTCTGAAAGTTTAAGATAGTAGTATAAGTAGTTATAAGTAGGGCACGTATATGCCTCATTCTTAAGCATTGTTTTAATAATTAAACCACGGAATCTCTTAAAGGTGGCTCGAAAATTTTAACGCCATCTGTTGAAAGCAAATGAAGAATGCAATGATTCGGCTTTTGCGGGGAAGATGGAGGGCGGATGGTAATTCGACAGAGACTTTGATCTCATTTGGGAAGGGTTTTGTTCTAGGGTTTGACCCTTAGAGGGAGCACTGGCGTATCCAGGATCGGCATTCGTCCCCCCCCCCCACGAAATTTTTGTCATCGATGTAGTAATTTTCTATGTAAAAATTGCGTATTTTTAAGTCTTTGTGTGTGTGTTTGTGTGTAATATCAGTGTCATAGTCATGGAGGGTGTCACGAAATTTTCGTTATCAATGTAATACTTCATGTGGAAATTAGGGTTTTTTGTAATTTATAGTCTTTGTGTGAGTGTGACAGTGTTGGCGTAACTATGCGAGAGGCATGAAGTAATTCGTTATCGATGTAGTAATACTTCATGAGGAAATAACGTTTTATTTATTAATTGTGTGTTTCTAAGTTTTACGCCTACTTATCACAAGAGCAAAGGAGACAAAAGCACGATATCCTTAAAATATACAGGCACAAATCACATAACAAAAATTAAAATTGCTTTGCGAAATCAACCTTTTTCTTTGCTTCCTGTCCTACGGCGACAAAATCACCAGCTTCTGCCCAAGCACGCAACCGACAGTGATTTTGGGGGCATAAAGCAAGAGCGACATTTCAGACTTTTCAAGGGGTCGGCCAACGCTAAACAAACCCTAGGATATGTACTTAGAATAGTCAGAAAATGTATTTTCAAAATATAAATGAAAAAAAAAATTAATAGCAGACACTTACAAAAGTGCATTATATTTCTGTAAGTCTAACCAGGGAACCACACGATTTCAGTAATCATGAAAAATGTTCAAAATGGTCGCATTCGAAAGAGCAAATTTAGACATTTTTTTTTTTTTTTTGACTCATGAACTGTGTGCCCTCGTCTCCCCGTTTTTGAGATATGGGGTCTTAAAGTCTGCCAAAATCTCTAGAAAAGTCGCAAACTTGGAAGACTCGGCAATTAATTTAAATCACCTCGTTGTTTCATCGTCTGCATCTTGCAAGGCAAATGTATTTCCAGTTTGGGTCACCTGCCATTCGTGTGAAAGATGTTTTGCATTAATCCTTTACTTGTGCGTGTGAACTTAAAGAATCACCATCAAACCTATGAAGAGGAAAAGTAGAAAACTTCATCCAGAGGAACGACAACTTTACAACGAAATTAAACCTAAATTTTAAAATTCCATTCGAGATAATAATACATTTCAGAATATTACTGTACTTGAAGTGTGTTAAGTGCAACCCTTATTTATGAAATATGTTGTATTTCTTAATAATATGGGTGAATTATTATGAATAAATACAAAAAACAAGGTAATTTGTGTTCATACAGTATATCATTGCTAATAATTAAAGTTCAAAGTCTCTGTCTGGATATCGGGATCTTTGTCTGGATGTCTGTGACGCGCACAGCGGCTAAACCGTTCGGCCGATTTTCATGAAATTTGACACAAAATTAGTTTGTAGCATGGGGGTGTGCACCTCGAAGCGATTTTTTGAAAATTCAATTTTGTTCATTTTATATTCTAATTTAAAGAACATTTTACCGAGCAAATTATCACAACATGGGCGAGTAAAATACCAAATTATCTTAACGTGGAACCGTAACATGGGCGAGCAAATAGCCGTGGCAAATTGGCGAGAAATTCATCATCCTTTATTTGTATATACGGTGAACCAAATGACCTTTTAATTTTCTACTACGGGCAAAGCCGTGCGGGTACCAGTAGTAGGTAATAAAATGGATAGTCTTTGATGCTGAAATAAAATAGTCATGGGTTATAGTATCAGTTCTTTTTTTTAAAGTTATTATCAATACATGAATTTTTATTGTCTATTCACTTTGAGGAAAAAATTTACTTTTTAATTTAAAATGGAAAGACAAATTAAATTCTTAGGTAAAAACAACGGATAGAAAGTTGTAAATAATTTTTCGATCTTTTTGAAATGTACTTTTAACGTTAAAATTATCGTTATAAGAAAGTACATCATGTATAGATGTAAATAGATATTTTTTTTTCTTAAAAACTATCAATATAGTCAACGTTCGATATAAAAATCCCTGTCGTCCGAACAAAACATGTCACTAAAGCTAAAAGTGTCAGTAACGTTGAAGTCGCCTGGCTTCGGGGGGGGAGGGGGGAAACTGATTTTCTGGCAGTGAACGATATGGTGAGATTTGCTGACTCAATTGATGTGAGTCGTGGGTAGAACAAATGAATAATTTAATTTATTTACAATTAGGTATAAGCATAGCAAGATAAGAATAGGATACGCTTGTATCTTTGCAAAGGATTGGGAGCGAGAGCCCTATGGCTGCATCCGCTAACAACGTTCGAAGTGCATCTGACGAGGGGTGGTTTCCCACATCAGTAGAAATTTATTCAGAATTCATTTTTTTTTTATATGTTCGCAATAAAGGCTAGTTGGGTCATTCCATGTCAAGTGATCCAAAATTAGAGAAATTTTTTCCCTCACCCTTTTGTATTTCTTTGAAATTTGGCTCATCGATTGTACCCTTCGAGGTAATCAAAAGTCCAAATTTTTAGATTTTTATCTCTATTATTTTTTTATTTATGACACTTTGATTTTTCGAAAAACCCTCTTTTTTTTCATGGATGTTTGAACATAAAATGGACGATAACTCAGCACCAAATATAGATAGAAAGATTTGGTAAAAAGCATTTTAAAGTATATTAGTTGCTGTTTAATTGGATATGCAACATGACTAATTTTAGAAAATTTTTAATTTTTAAAAAATGAAATTTAAATTTTAAATTGAAATTTCTCAGAAAAGGTATAATGAATTTTATTTAAAAAATTCTCAAAAATTTGTGTGTATTTTATCTTTATTTGGGCAAAGTTTCAAGTTGGGATCTCGATGGGATCATATTTTTATGAATTTTTAAATAAAATTTGACTTATGAAATAATGATTTTTTCAGATTCTAACTAGTTAAATATGAGGTTTTCTTACTGGGGTTGGTCTAATAAGTAGTAATTGATCATGATTATGCTTGAAATGAGCTGACATGAATTTGTAGATTGGTAAGCCCCCCCCCCCCCGCCACCACTTTTAATTTTTTTTTTCAAAACATTTCGAAAATTAAAATTAAATAAATAAATAAATAAAACAAAATAAATAGTAAACTTATTAAAAGTTGGTAAATATTCTTCTTTAAAGCAAGAAAAAGCCCCCCCCCCAGCACCACCACTTTTTTTTTTTTTTCAAAACTCTTTTCAAAACGCAAAAAATAAATAAATTATTAAAATAAAACAAAATGAACAGAAAGCATATAAAAAGCTGGTAAATGTTCTTCTTTAAAGCAAGCCGAAGTACATTCCCCCCCACCCACACATACGATTAACACTATAATAGTATCACGCCTCACCTGACGCTTTTTTTTCGGACCAAGTGTTTCTTTTTCAATCCGAACTTCACAAAATTTACTTGATTAATTCACTATCTGATAAGGAAAGTTATAATTCATTTCATCCCCTACCCCTGCGCCAACTTTAAATTTTGGAGGGAGGAAAGAAATGGTTTGCCCCAAGATCATAGCAAAATAGGAGTGTTTCCCCCCATTTTGTTTCATTCTTTTCACACTAAACTAAAAATCAATCTAAGTATCAGATCATATGTATCTCCGCATAAAACTGTCTTTCTACAACATTTGGAGTGCGGCGGTCTTCTTTTCTTTAATGCTAGTTTTCTTTTTAGTTTCAGTTGTAAAGGAGAGCAATGCAGCGAGATCTATTTATGCATATATTAAAAGCAGTTATAGATCAAACAAATTTTGCTAGTTTGAGCATAACCTTCCATGTTGTTAAGCTTCATTCCAGATTGCTCTTCCCCCTCCCTTTCCCCCTCCCCCTATCGTCCCACTTTTCGAAAGAAAAAAAAAAAGCTGCAAATGAGTGGTTCTATTTGTCTGTTAAAGTTTTTCTGACTTTTAGTTTTTATGACCCCCCCCCCCATTTATAAGCCTTAGTCACTGCTGATGTTTAGCAGCGTGCATCCCAGTTTATTATGATTATAACTCTTACGTGCCAGCTTTTTTTTTTTTTTAAATACAGTTCTGAAAAAAAAAAGGATAAAAAGTGGTTGTGTGGCAGGGGGGGGGGGTACCAATCTACAAATTAATGTCAGCTCATTTCAAGCATAGTCATGATCAATTATTACTTACTAAACCATCCTTAGTAAGAGAACCCTATATTTAACTAGTTAGAATCTGAAAAATGTAATTATTTCATAAGTCAAATTTTATTTAAAAATTCATAAAAATATGATCCCATTGAGATCCCAACTTGAAACTTTGCACAAATGAAGATAAAATACACACAAATTTTCGAGGATATTTTTAAAAAAATTCATTATACCTTTTCTGAGAAATTTAAATTTAAAATTTAAATGTCATTTTTTAAAAATTAAAAATTTTCTGAAATTAGTCATGTTGCATATCCAATTAAACAGCAACTAATGTACTTTAAAATGCTTTTCACCAAATCTTTCTATCTATATTTGGTGCTGAGTTATCGTCCATTTTATGTTCAAACATCCATGAAAAAAAGAGGGTTTTTCGAAAAATCAAAGTGTCATAAATAAAAAAATAATAGAGATAAAAATCTAAAAATTTGGAATTTTGATTACCTCAAAGGGTACAATTGATGAGCCAAATTTCAAAGAAATACAAAAAGTTGAGGGAAAAAACTTTGGATCACTTGACATGGAATGACCCAGTTATGATTCGGTCAGTTCGGCCTTCCTTCTTGTATATTATCGCCCATCAACCTTTCAAAGGGTGTTGGACGTTGTTTAAAATCTGCAAACGGATGATATATGTGACAAATGAGAAATGAGAAACCCTATATTAATACGTTTCCGCAAAAATAAACTGGTAGACTCCTCGTCCTTGTAAATTTGTTATTTTAACTATTTTATTTGCGTAAGCAATTTGGAGCACTAGATAAAAGAATTCCAAGAGGGGTGTGATCTTGCCTTCAGGGGGGTGGGCACCCCTACTTTATTGAATTGAAATGAAAATCCTACTAACAAGGTCAATCCATGCACAGAGTTGGATATAGTATATCGAACGTAGACAGAAATAAAAATTCTGTGAACCCTCGTCACGTAGAGATACTATACGTTATAGAAAAAGCCAAGCAGCTATGAAAACTAAACGAAATTTGCTATGCATCGACTTTTCTTACATAACCCATTACGAAACGGGAATTATATAAATTCACTTGTAAATCTCCATTTGTACCGATTATTTTAGCGTCGGTTTTAATAATAACTCAGAACGAGTTTCTATTCTCCAACTGCCACGGAGTCGGAAAGCGCGATCATTAAAGGGATGCAAGTTAAAAACTGCCACCATCGGCTTCACGCTCAGATAGAAACCATTCCACATCATCGTGGTAGGATTTTCTGTGAAGTTCGGTGAGCAAACTCGCTAATCATACTATAGAAATGATTCTATGTATGATCTTGAACGGATAAATTTTGTTTCCCAACCTAAAAGAACGATGGTGTTATATACCACTGGGAGTTAAAACCCAAATCTCGCCCATCTCAGTACTTCCGTCAGTTTAGGGTAGTGAAAAGAGATCTGCACCCGCCTCCTTGACTTTCAGTTATTAAGGGACCTTCAGCTTGAGACATACTCATACCCTTGCTTCCGTATGAAAAAAATTTAAACGACGGACCTGACCTATTGCTGATCTATTGTCATCTCTAAAATTAAAGTATTTGTATAATTTGGGTATAGTTTCTTTCTTCTCTGTTGTACTTCCATGAACTTGATTGGGAATATTGGGGCTGTGATGAAGATGCAGCGATTGCGCCCGGCTAAATTATTGCGGATGGCCGAATTATTAGCGGCATCACTTTAGTGTCAGTAATATAACGCATGAATGACGCATTTCAAACGTGTTTGTGATGTTGAAAAAAAGTGTATTATTTATCAAAAATGTGTAAATTTGTATAGATATTCTTCTACGTCGTTTTTTGCTTCTGGTAAAAATTTTCCGAATTTCTGCATTGAGCTCTTTTCTCTTTAACAAGGGGGAAAAAATATTGTTCAATGTTTGATAAAAATGAGACTCTCAATAATAATTCTTGGTAAGTGTACGAAACTCAAGTTCAATATATTCAATGCATCTCCTTCTTTACAGATCCATGTGACACGGTGTAAAATTTCATAGTAGTTTTATTTTGATTATATTTTCCTTTCAGCTGTGCAGTGAGTACGTTATTAGCCATGGTTACTTACTCATAAAGTATTTGACATTTAATTAAAGTCTGAAAAGATCTCGGTATTTGTTTAGAGAATGAAACAATGATTTTCATCAATTGAAAGAAGAAATATTTAAGCTTTAATTGAAAATTCAATACTTGTGTTACATTGATAAGTGATTCTGTTGCCACAAGAAGGCTATTATTCGTTTGAGAAAAAAAGTTTCAACGATAGTCTGATTTATTACATTATTATTATTGGCAACATTTTATTAAGTATTCAAAATAAGCAAGCCACCAGTCCGGTAAACCGTAAAAAGAACTAGTCTGAGTTAGAACGGCCAGGTTGTGGGAGAGTTCGGGCAAGGGTAGCAAGTATAACATTATTACCGTTTGAAACACTACCAAACCGGTAGAGCGTGGTCCGAGTGTGATTTTTGGAACTCGTATAGGTTTAACGCTTTTGATTAGTAAATCAAACAGTTTCGAATTACTGAAAACGATACGTGTGTTTTATTTGGTTTCAATCAGAAGTATTTTTGAAGTGGAGCTCCTCCTAGAAGACCCGCAACCAGTTTATTCTAATATCAGAAGTAGTATATAGGTGTGTTCGTTATTTCCTCGAGCATAGAGCCGAGATGGCGTAATCGGTAAGGCCCCGGGCCTGTATCCGGAAGGTCGCGGGTTCGATATCGGCTGATTGCCTTGGCGGTTTAAACAATTTAATAGCCAGCTCACTAAAAAGGAAATTTATAAACTTTTTTTTTCTTTGCTCTCTCCTCTCTTCTTCGCACCAATCCATGTCATTCATTGTTCCATTCCTATTTCGTATGAATATCAGGTAAAGTGGGTACGCCCCGGCACCTGTACAAAATTAGTTCCAGTTCCAGTTCCTCGAGCATATTTACTTGGCTTTGGGGATAACTTAATCAACGAGGAGGGTCCCCCAAACCCGGGGCCTTCATCGCACTTCCGAGGGCTGACGCTATTCACAAATTGCGGTTGATTAGGGTGCGTAATTTTTTATCGCAAGGGCTGCGTTCGTGCTGTCCCTCTCAATCGAAGATCACTAGTAATTGTTCGTGTGTGTGAGTGCAATTGCAGAAATTTGTTGCAATCACTCATTTAAATATTGGGCGGCATTAATCTTCAAGTGACATTGCGTGTGAAGCAATTGCCACATGTAAAATGTCGACAGCTCGGTTGCGTCATACTGAGACTTAGAAATGTTCCCATCATTTTTCTGAGAGTATACTCCGAGTAATCCATTATGCACAATATGTGTATGCGATTATAAAGCGTTCCAAGGCGTTGATTTGCTATGTGTTAAGAAATATAAAGAAATAAGGTTACTTGTGGGGAAATGTGGTAATAAGTAAGTCGGAAAAACTACATCTTTTTTTGCAGCAACCACAAACTACTTTTTAAATGTAGTCGCTGCTTAGCTATTTAAAAAAAAATAAATAAAAAGCGTACACACATACACCATTTGAGGGTTGAATGAAAAAATTTAAAACGAGATTTAGATTAATAAATTGGCTCATTTGAACATGAATATTACAAAGAATTATTTATTCTTTCTTTCTTTTACTGAACCAAATTTGTCATTCCAAGCATTTTTTTACGATTTTGTACGATTTTACGATTTTTTTACGATTTCCGCTGCAAAATGATTTAAAAGTTGAAAGAACCCTCAAATTTTTAATCCTTTCCTGACAGTGAATATTCAATTCAAGAAGTGCAACTCGGCTACTTGAAAATGTAAATAGATGCAGTCATAATTTGGTTTAAGTTTTACGCAGACGCACATACAAAACTGATTTAGATGATGAAAAAACATATTTTAAATGAGAGAGAAAAATTTTAATTTCCAATCTGGGAGTTAGTTTTATAAGAACTATTTTGTAAGAACTAATTAATTGATTTTGAGCTTCAAGCTAGAGGTCCGGACCTGGACATCATCCCCTTTCTTGCAACAATGTTAAAATGAAATCAAAACGTTTTTCAATTTTACCGAATAATCTCAAATACTTACACGAATCAATAATTGACTTTTATTATGTTAAAATATCAACACTCAATCAGTAAAAAAGAAAAAAAAATAAAGAAATAGGAATAGATGTACGGTACTAGTATTTATAAGCAACTATTAATAAATATCTGAAATATTAAACATAACTAAGAATGTTTACTATACTTCAATGTGCAATTTTAAACGACAATGAACTTGCTCTACAGTGCGATTCGATTTACTTGGAATGGCAAATGGCGAGTTTTTCTCGAGTAACGAGTATCGGAGCTAACGCTAATTCCTTCCCCGCTACACGAAAAGTTTTGGAACAGAATCATGGGGCTTAGTTCTCACCTTCTTTAATGGGTACTAAATACTGGTTTCGTGAATGAATTTTCCTTTTAGCGTCAATGAAAGCGGAAGTTCCTCACACCGTACTAGTCGAAACATCGCTTTGTTGATGCACAAGTCACCACTCCACATCTTTTTCAATCAAAATATGAAGTTGATAAAACATGACTTCACATAAGTGCGCTGTTTATCTAAAGTTTGAAAATGGAAGGAAAAATAGAAAGTTTCTGAAAACTAAAGTAATGTTTCGATGTGCTTCAGCAATTAAAAAGGGCGTCGAATATAATTACTGTATCGATTGTATAGTGCACTATTGTGCCAAACCTTGTGATGGTTGCTTGCGGAAAAATGAACTTAAGTATTATGGGTTAAAACAGTTTGAAGGATGTTTTCAAATGTCTAAAATAATTGGTATGTTTATAAAAAATCGTATAGATACCCTTTTCTACAACGTGAAATTTCAACCTACGCGAGGAGTCTGGGAACGCATCCCTCGCGTAAGTTGAAATTCGCCTGTTTTTGTGAATGACTTTTATACCGAAAGCTTTTCACTTAGTGGGCATATTTTGCATGAAAAGGAAAGATTTCCGTTATCATACATTTCTAAATTTCTATAACACTGGAGTATTTATTGTTAGCCGGCCAAGGCAGTTCAATGTCAAATGTCATCTTCTTCTGTAACATTTACAGTAGCTTCCATATTAGGTGAATATTTGGCACAATAATTTTAATTGACATCTGATATGTTTATTTTCGGGATATTCTCTGCTTCCAGAAAACACGAACGCGGTACTAAACTGACAGTCATCACTTATTCTTTTTCTCAATGCGAGTATTGGGGAAATGTGAAAATTTCGATGCCAAACAAACTTATTGCGTCAAACAGATAGATAGAATGTATGCCGTCGAAATAACATGTCTGAGGTTAGATGGTATTTTTCAGAGTCTTACGAATCTGATTCGTGCAAGTTTTACTCGCGTAAGACTTGCATCAGTCAGATTCGTTTGAAACCTCGTTTCTTTCTTTTTTTTTATTTTTTTTCCTTTTTACTTCCTTTTACAAAAAAGGAAGTATTGTATTCGCGAAAAAATTTTCACTCAAAAATCGCCCTTAATTTCCATTTTGCTCACCCCCAAATGAATGTTGAGTTTTTTTTTCGATTCGACCACATGCGGAAAAGTGCCTAAGAATGTATAGACACGCGAAATATCCATTTTGACCATCACCGAGGTAATTACAACGACTTTTCTCGTGACGTCTGTATGTATGTGCGTATGTGCGTATGTATCTCGCATAACTCAAAAATGGTATGTCCTAGAAAGTTGAAATTTGGTACATAGACTCGTAGTGGGGTCTAGTTGTGCACCTCCCCTTTTGGTTGCTTTCGGATGTTCCTAAGGGGGTCTTTTGCACCTTTTTGGGGGGAAATCATTGTTAATATCAATGCAAACTTAAGTGGTGTTACAATTTGGCGGACACTTGGCGATATATCGCCAGTCTTTTGGTCGCCAAGTTTTGTCGCCAACTTGGCGGAAAATTTGGCGATTTTTTTTTATCTGGTTTTAATTTGGCCATCGTTTTTAATATTTAGAGATTAAACTATTGAATCACATTAAAATTGCCAATAATGGGAAAATGACATTAAAATGGAGTAAAAGGAAGTCATGTGAGGCACACATCAGCTCGTTTTTTTTTTGTTTTTAAATCTTTATCTGAAAGAAGCTTCCATAAAACACTACAAACTACTTTTTTTTGTATCAAACTATTACCTACTCTACTCTTCTTTCTTTTTGAAAGTAGTGCGCTACACTACAAACTACTAAAAAATGTAGCTACTACAGTAGCTAGCGTCGCTACTGAAAATTCTGCTTTTGCATTTGATAATACAAGTAAAGACAGTGAAAAAAACGTAACTTGGTTTTTCTTCACTAGATGTCTCTACTGTACAGCGTTCGTTATTCTTTCGTTACATTCTTCGGATGAGGGTATACAGATCGTGGGACTGCATATTCTATTATCTTGCATCAATTAAGAAATAATTTTAATAAATTTGTAAGTTGAAGATACTAACAAACTAGATCATCAGGTCACAATTTAGACTTGTACCAACTAAAAAGTAAACTAAACTTCAAATTCAAACAACATAATTTTGTGATTAGTGTTTCATTTAAAGTTTAAATTCAATATGAACAGAACCCGAGATATGATGACTGACTTAAAATAAATGCTTGTTTATTTGCTGTGTGAAAAATTATTTTTTTCCTCCGCTGCTTTCAAGTGAAATTTTTTAAGCGAGGATTTTTAATTTCTGATCTCCTACCCATTTTTGTGAAGTTGCTTTTTATTTTTTGCCAAAACCAATGAAAATGAAAGTAATTATAAGGTTAGTTTCATAAAGAAATTTAACAAATTAATTTTTAGGATAAATTTTAAGCAAGCATATTTTTGTGGATTTTCGGCATTTAAAACTTTTCAATTAACGTAGGATTTCTAAGATTTCTTTGATTCAGGCCAAGTTGTCAGTTTAAAAGCGTAATCCACATTGCTAAGATTCAGCCTTGAATTTAGTTCAATAACTTTTATTACCACAAAATTAACTTTTTAAGTACAATAAGTTTTCAGTTTTTGTCAACAATTGCCGTTCTCGCTCTACTTTAACTCTTTTTCAGGCTGCCGTAATTTCCTTACCCACAAGAAAATTCCACAAATAAGAGTTAAAAATCGAGTTATTTCTTGTCCAAATTACAAAATATTATACGATCACGCTGACCATCCCTTTATACGTTCCTGTCTTTCTCTTTTTCCCTAAGAAATCGACCCTTGCCAATGTCTTTCCTCTACATTTAAGCTTTGTTACATTTTGGCTAATTTGCTATAACGGTACTTGAAGTGATTTTTAATACGAGCAATATTGCTGTCTTGCTTCTTAAACGCACCAGTTGAACTGGCTAGTTTTGGGCCGTCGACACATCTATAAAATTGTATCATCAATAAAAACCACAGCAAAGTGAGGAAAAATACGTGGCGAGCCGAAATGAACGAACAATTAAAATAGAGAGAAAGATATATTTAAAATAGTACAATACAAAGTTGCATTGGCAGTTTTAAATGTTTGATTCTAAAAGTTAAAACAAACCCCAGCCCTTTCTTCCGTTTTTTCATCTATCTACTTATTTTTCTTTCCCTCACCCGTTTGATGAAGCGCTTTCAAAATAGAAGGCCCTGAAAATGCTTCTTTTAAGTTTGGGAACATTCCATAGTGACTTACATAACATTCGCAGCTGATTTTGTAACACTTTTTAGTTAAAACCTGAAGTAATAAGAAAATTGTTTGGTTTTATAAGCACATTTGAAATGTACAAGGTGACTAATTTTTATTTCTATTAAGAATTTGAAGCAAAATAATTGCTGATATGCCTTTTTTCACCACAAAAGGCATTATGGCTAACGTAATATAAACCACGCCCTACCTACTAAGATTGAGAGCTTGGGAAACAGGCCCCAATATCACTGCCCCAACATACTCCCTTCCCTCGCGGAAAAATAGTTTGAAAGTTTGAATAAAATATTCTCAATCCTCGTTGGAGGATTGGAGGAACCTGAATGTGTTCACAGACGCGCGAATCAACGGAAGATTGGTCTTTTTTACGTTTCTGCATATTATGTGTCAACAAGAACTGGTAGATTGCGGCTAATAATATCGCTGTGCTTATTTATTACGCGTGTTTGCGCGTAATAAATACGCTGTGCGCTATTAGAATTTGCAAAAATGTGAAGAAAATCAAAATTACGTAGCATTCACAGCAGTTTGTATAACTCCTTTTACTTAAAACTTTAAGAATAAAGAATAACTTATGGTTGAATTTTTGGATTTACAATGTACATGGTTAATTTATATTCTTACCAAGAACTTGAAGCCAAATAACTGCTAATAGATATTCTTTCTATGAAAAGGGCGTTGTGACCTTGTAACTTTTTTGCAAAGAGAACGTTGCTGAGAAACAATGCTTATGTCACGAGGCACATTTTTTTTTGAAAGTTAGGCAGGCATTTAAAATTAGCTGATATATTTGTTAAAGGTAAACAGTCTATTTTTAAAAATATACCACATATTAATTACAGCTGCTTTTTTTTTTTTTTTTTTTTTTTTTTGGCCCTTAGTAGTACGTTTACGAAAGACTGTGTGTCACTAACGTAACGTGACTAACGTAATCATCAAATACATACAAATAGAAAACCTTTTGTAATTAATTTCTTGCACTTTCATTACTTTTACACTTATAAAAAAGGCTAAACTATGATTCTTTCTTTACTTTTTGTCTACATTAGTGTAAGAAATTTAATGGAAAAGGATTCAGTTTAATTAACTCAATTTGAATGTGTCATTTTGAATGAAAAAATTAATAAAAATAAATAAAAGAAAAAAAAATGCTTTTACTAACTTAATAACATTTTTAGGGTAATTACATTCCTAAATATATATCTTTTTAAATGTTAGCCTTATACAATTTGATAGTTTCACCAAATTCTAGTATTCTGCCTATACACTAGTTATCTTCATGAGAATCTCCGTAGTACTTTTCAACGACATATTACTCTTCAAGGCTTACTGATTCATCGAACGAATAATGTTGTTTATCCTGAATTAAAATGTAATATTAAAAAAAATGTTCAATCAGTTTTGCAGAATGCATTTTAATTCCGGATATCACTGCAAATATTTAAATTTCTAAATCATTATTCATTTATTTTCTCTAATATGCAACAGCAGCGTTTATTGTTACTGTATCATGTCCGCATGTTCCGCAGAGTAATCACTTTGATTTACCCCAGCCTTCTTTTTAAAAAATAATTCTTCTTTGAATTGGAAGTATTTCTCTTAAAAAAGCCTTTTTTTAAGATGACAGCAGGTCCACATTATAACATTACAGGGGGTATTTTTCTCCCTAAATATTTTTATGCCACGTAGAATGTGTACTTATTCAAAATGTACATTAAATTAAATAAGTTTTTAATAATAGCAGTAATTTTTGAAATGTTACGTTATTCACATTCAACTGTTACGTGAGTCACAGTTAAATATTACATCAGTTACTCTAATTATTTTATATCTACTGTATCTGGAATAAATATTTTGCACATTTTAAGAAGATACGATACAGATGTAAGCAAATAAAAAGTATTGACTGGTAAACTTATCTGGTTTAGTTTTTAAACTGAAAATAGCTCATTTTCGTGACTAACATAATGCAAATATTTTCTGTTAAATAACCAAACTAATTAAAATACTTATCTTATTATATATGCAAAAAGAACAGTCAATTTTATTCGGCTAACATCTAATCTTTTACAATAAACATAGTTCTTTTAAAAATTTTCAAGAGAGCTCCCCCTCCCTCTATTTTTTTCACTTGTAGAGTTTCATGGCTGTTATTAGTATTTTTTCCAACATTTTCCCTTTATTTTTTGTGCAAAATCAAAGCAACGACCTCATTCATACAATCCTCCTGTATAACATACCTTATGCAGACAAATCTGAAAGCGTTGCACGTTGCATTCGAGTCGCGTGGCAGATCTTCAGTAAAGAAACTTTCCGCATTAATGATATTTATTCAAGTTACATTCAAATATGTTTAAGATTGAAAATGAAATTAAGCATGTTTAGAATATGGCATCAATGCATGTTTAGATTTCTAGCGATGCACCGGCCCCGTTGTTTATGTTTTTTTTTTTTTTTCTTTCATGCTGATATAGATAAGTTTGTTTCAGAAGATGAAAGATAATTACACTGAAAAACAAATGTTTTCCAATTTTCTGTTCCTCTATGTACTTTAGTTGTCTCTTATTGATTTCATTTTTTTTAAAAAGAATATATGTTTGCAAAAATTTTCTATCATGCTCCAATTTTATGGAATTTCATTTATAAGTTTTGGATTATATAGGCTGTCTTATAGTAGTGTATCTTATAGTAGAAAAATGTAGTTAGAAGTTTACTATATTTTTCTTTGAGATGCATATAAGAAATAGACACGTGTTATTTTACTTTTTACAGCGATAGAACGTGGAACAAGAAAGTAGAAACTGAATTCACTTTGAAAAGTTTCATTTTTGCGACTCTGAGCAGATGGCGCTAGGCATTCCGTGTCATTTCCGTTCTGTTGCAGAAGAAGAATACTGTTGCAATGGATAAAAATGGGGTTAATTTCAATATTTGCTGGATCAGTTCCCATCACTCACTTATGCAGAAATTAAGGAGTATTTTCATTGACCCAAAAATAAGAAAGCATATGAAGGAAAAAATTTTTGAAGCTACTTTTAGTGATTTCAGAAAAACTACATGGTTTGATTTTAAAAATGTTGTGACACAATTCTTAGGAAATAATGCAAGTCTATTTATAAAAAAAAATAATTAAATACATTTTTAAAAGTTGCAAAAGAAAAAAAAGTTCAATGTATTTGCTATAACGCTACTTGAAGTGATTTTTAATATGAGCAATGTTGCTGTCTTGCTTCTTAAACGCACCAGTTGAATAATCAACAGGCTAGTTTTGGGCCATCGACACATCTATAAAATTGTATCACCAATAAAAAAAACCACAGCAAAGTGAGAAAAATACTTGAGGAGCCGAAATGAACGAACAATTAAAATAGAGAGAAAGATGGATTTAAAATAGTAGAATACAAAGTTGCATTGTCAGTTTTAAAAGTTTTATTCTAAAAGTCAAAACAAACACCAGCCCTTTCTTCCGTTTTTTCATCTATCTAGTTATTTTACTTTCTCTCACCCGTTTGATGAAGAGTTTTCAAAATAGAAGGCCCTGAAAATGCTTCTTTTAAGTTTGGGAACATTCCATAGTGACTTACGTAACATTCGCATCTGATTTTGTAACACTTTTTAGTTGAAACTTGAAGTAATAAGAAAATTATTTGGTTTAATGTGCAGATTTGAAATGTACAAGGTGACTATTTTTTATTTCTATTAAGAATTTGAAGCAAAATAATTGCTGATATGTATTTTTTCAGCACAAAAGGCATTATGACTAACGTAACCTAAACCACGCCTTACCTACTGAGTCCCCTACTGAGACGCACTTCCCTCGCGGGAAAATAGTGTGAAAGTTAGTACAAAATGTTATCAATCCTCGTTGGAAGATCGAACTTGAATGTATTGACAGATGCGCGAATCATCGGAAGACGGGTTTTTGTTTACGTTTCTGCATATTATGTGTCAACAAAAACTGGTAGATTGCGGCCAATAATATCGCTGTGCTTTTAATATTAGAATTTGCAAAAATGTTACGAAAATCAAAATGACGCAACATTCACAGTGGGTTTTATAACTCTTTTTGCTTGAAACTTTAAGAATACAGAATAATTTATGGTTGAATTTTTGGATTCACAATGTACATGGTTAATTTCTCTCATTCTTACCAAGAACTTGAAGCTAAATAACTGCTAATAGATATTCTTTCTATGAAAAGGGCGTTGTGACAAACGTAACATTTTTGAAAAGAGAACGTTGCTGAGAAACAATGCTTATGTTACGAGGCACATTTTTCTGAAAGTTAGGGAGGCATTTAAAATTAGCTGATATATTTGTTAAAGGTAAACAGTCTATTTTTAAAAATATACCACATATTTATTACAGCTGATTTTTTTTTTTTTTTTTTTTGCCCTTAGTAGTACGTTTACGAAAGACTATGTGTGACTAACGTAACGTTTTTAACGTAATCATCAAATGCATACAAATAGAAAACTTTTTGAAATTAATTTCTTGCACTTTCATTAGTTTTACACTTTAAAAAAATGTTAAACTATGGTTTTTTTCTTTACTTTTTGCCTACATTAGCGTAAGAAATTTAATGGAAAAGGATTCAGTTTAATTAACTAAATTTGAATGAGTCATTTTGAATGAAAAAAAGAAGAAGAAAATGCTTTTATGCTGAATAACATCATTTTTGGGCTAATTACATCCTAACTATATATCTTTTAAAATGTTAACCTTATACAATTTGATAGTTTCACCAAATTCTAGAATTCTGCCAATATACTAGTTATCTTCATGAGAATCTCCGTAGTACTTTTCAACGACCTATTATTCTTCAAGGTTTAAATTTCTAAATCATCATTCATGTATTTTCTCTAATATGCTACAGCAGCGTTTATTGTCACTGTGTCATGTAACATCTTCAAATGTTTTCCAACTAGCTGCCATTACTTCATCTTAATAACTACTGGAGATATTTTCTAAAAATATATAAAAGCTCTCCTTTGTTAAGATTGTCTTTCTATTTTCTTAATTATTTACCTTCGATTCTTGTGTCGAATGCATATTCAGCAGAGTAATCACTTTGATTTACCCAGCCTTCTTTTTAAAAAATAATTCTTCCTTGAATTGGAAGTATTTCTCTTAAAAAAGCCTTTTTCTAAATGAGAGAAGGTCCACATTGTAACATTACAAGGGGTATTTTTCTCCCTAAATATTTTTATGCAACGTAGAATGTCTACTTATTCAAAATGTACATTAAATTGAATAAGTTTTTAATAATAGCAGTCATTTTTGAAATGTTACGTTATTCACATCCAACTGTTACGTTAGTCACAGCTCAAGTGTTACATCAGTTACACTAACTATTTTATATCTACTGTATCTGGAATAAATATTTTGCGCATTTTAAGAAGATATGATACGGATGTAAGCAAATAAAAAGTGTTGACTGGTACACTTATCTGGTTTAGTTTTTAAACTGAAAATAGCTCCTTTTCGTGACTAACATAATGCAAATATTTTCTGTGAAATAACCAAACTAATTAAAATACTTATCTTATTATATATGCAAAAAGAACAGTCAATTTTATTCGGCTAACATCTAATCTTTTAAAATAAACATAGTTCTTTTAAAATTTTTCAAGAGAGCTCCCCCAACCTCTATTTTTTTTCACTTGTAGAGTTTCATGGCTGTTATTAGTATTTTTTCTAACATTTTCCCTTTATTTTTTGTGCAAAATCAAAGCAACGACCTCATTCATATAATCCTCCTGTATAACATACCTTATGCAGAAAAATCTGAAAGCGTTGCACGTTGCATACGAGTCGCGTGGCAGATCTTCAGTAAAGAAACTTTCCGCATTAATGATATTTATTTAAGTTACATTCAAATATGGTTAAGATTGAAAATGAAATTAAGCATGCTTAGAATATGGCATCAATGCATGTTTAGATTTCTAGCGATGCACCGGCCCCGTTGTTTATGTTTTTTTTTTTTTTTTTCTTTCATGCTGATATAGATAAGTTTGTTTCAGAAGATGAAAGATAATTACACTGAAAAACAAATGTTTTCCAATTTTCTGTTCCTCTATGTACTTTAGTTGTCTCTTATTGATTTCATTTTTTTTTAAAAAGAATATATGTTTGCAAAAATTTTCTATCATGCTCCAATTTTATGGAATTTCATTTATAAGTTTTGGATTATATAGGCTGTCTTATAGTAGTGTATCTTATAGTAGAAAAATGTAGTTAGAAGTTTACTATATTTTTCTTTGAGATGCATATAAGAAATAGACACGTGTTATTTTACTTTTTACAGCGATAGAACGTGGAACAAGAAAGTAGAAACTGAATTCACTTTGAAAAGTTTCATTTTTGCGACTCTGAGCAGATGGCGCTAGGCATTCCGTGTCATTTCCGTTCTGTTGCAGAAGAAGAATACTGTTGCAATGGATAAAAATGGGGTTAATTTCAATATTTGCTGGATCAGTTCCCATCACTCACTTATGCAGAAATTAAGGAGTATTTTCATTGACCCAAAAATAAGAAAGCATATGAAGGAAAAAATTTTTGAAGCTACTTTTAGTGATTTCAGAAAAACTACATGGTTTGATTTTAAAAATGTTGTGACACAATTCTTAGGAAATAATGCAAGTCTATTTATAAAAAAAAATAATTAAATACATTTTTAAAAGTTGCAAAAGAAAAAAAAGTTCAATGTATTTGCTATAACGCTACTTGAAGTGATTTTTAATATGAGCAATGTTGCTGTCTTGCTTCTTAAACGCACCAGTTGAATAATCAACAGGCTAGTTTTGGGCCATCGACACATCTATAAAATTGTATCACCAATAAAAAAAACCACAGCAAAGTGAGAAAAATACTTGAGGAGCCGAAATGAACGAACAATTAAAATAGAGAGAAAGATGGATTTAAAATAGTAGAATACAAAGTTGCATTGTCAGTTTTAAAAGTTTTATTCTAAAAGTCAAAACAAACACCAGCCCTTTCTTCCGTTTTTTCATCTATCTAGTTATTTTACTTTCTCTCACCCGTTTGATGAAGAGTTTTCAAAATAGAAGGCCCTGAAAATGCTTCTTTTAAGTTTGGGAACATTCCATAGTGACTTACGTAACATTCGCATCTGATTTTGTAACACTTTTTAGTTGAAACTTGAAGTAATAAGAAAATTATTTGGTTTAATGTGCAGATTTGAAATGTACAAGGTGACTATTTTTTATTTCTATTAAGAATTTGAAGCAAAATAATTGCTGATATGTATTTTTTCAGCACAAAAGGCATTATGACTAACGTAACCTAAACCACGCCTTACCTACTGAGTCCCCTACTGAGACGCACTTCCCTCGCGGGAAAATAGTGTGAAAGTTAGTACAAAATGTTATCAATCCTCGTTGGAAGATCGAACTTGAATGTATTGACAGATGCGCGAATCATCGGAAGACGGGTTTTTGTTTACGTTTCTGCATATTATGTGTCAACAAAAACTGGTAGATTGCGGCCAATAATATCGCTGTGCTTTTAATATTAGAATTTGCAAAAATGTTACGAAAATCAAAATGACGCAACATTCACAGTGGGTTTTATAACTCTTTTTGCTTGAAACTTTAAGAATACAGAATAATTTATGGTTGAATTTTTGGATTCACAATGTACATGGTTAATTTCTCTCATTCTTACCAAGAACTTGAAGCTAAATAACTGCTAATAGATATTCTTTCTATGAAAAGGGCGTTGTGACAAACGTAACATTTTTGAAAAGAGAACGTTGCTGAGAAACAATGCTTATGTTACGAGGCACATTTTTCTGAAAGTTAGGGAGGCATTTAAAATTAGCTGATATATTTGTTAAAGGTAAACAGTCTATTTTTAAAAATATACCACATATTTATTACAGCTGATTTTTTTTTTTTTTTTTTTTGCCCTTAGTAGTACGTTTACGAAAGACTATGTGTGACTAACGTAACGTTTTTAACGTAATCATCAAATGCATACAAATAGAAAACTTTTTGAAATTAATTTCTTGCACTTTCATTAGTTTTACACTTTAAAAAAATGTTAAACTATGGTTTTTTTCTTTACTTTTTGCCTACATTAGCGTAAGAAATTTAATGGAAAAGGATTCAGTTTAATTAACTCAATTTGAATGAGTCATTTTGAATGAAAAAAAGAAGAAGAAAATGCTTTTATGCTGAATAACATCATTTTTGGGCTAATTACATCCTAACTATATATCTTTTAAAATGTTAACCTTATACAATTTGATAGTTTCACCAAATTCTAGAATTCTGCCAATATACTAGTTATCTTCATGAGAATCTCCGTAGTACTTTTCAACGACCTATTATTCTTCAAGGTTTAAATTTCTAAATCATCATTCATGTATTTTCTCTAATATGCTACAGCAGCGTTTATTGTTACTGTGTCATGTAACATCTTCAAATGTTTTCCAACTAGCTGCCATTACTTCATCTTAATAACTACTGGAGATATTTTCTAAAAATATATAAAAGCTCTCCTTTGTTAAGATTGTCTTTCTATTTTCTTAATTATTTACCTTCGATTCTTGTGTCGAATGCATATTCAGCAGAGTAATCACTTTGATTTACCCAGCCTTCTTTTTAAAAAATAATTCTTCCTTGAATTGGAAGTATTTCTCTTAAAAAAGCCTTTTTCTAAATGAGAGAAGGTCCACATTGTAACATTACAAGGGGTATTTTTCTCCCTAAATATTTTTATGCAACGTAGAATGTCTACTTATTCAAAATGTACATTAAATTGAATAAGTTTTTAATAATAGCAGTCATTTTTGAAATGTTACGTTATTCACATCCAACTGTTACGTTAGTCACAGCTCAAGTGTTACATCAGTTACACTAACTATTTTATATCTACTGTATCTGGAATAAATATTTTGCGCATTTTAAGAAGATATGATACGGATGTAAGCAAATAAAAAGTGTTGACTGGTACACTTATCTGGTTTAGTTTTTAAACTGAAAATAGCTCCTTTTCGTGACTAACATAATGCAAATATTTTCTGTGAAATAACCAAACTAATTAAAATACTTATCTTATTATATATGCAAAAAGAACAGTCAATTTTATTCGGCTAACATCTAATCTTTTAAAATAAACATAGTTCTTTTAAAATTTTTCAAGAGAGCTCCCCCTACCTCTATTTTTTTTCACTTGTAGAGTTTCATGGCTGTTATTAGTATTTTTTCCAACATTTTCCCTTTATTTTTTGTGCAAAATCAAAGCAACGACCTCATTCATATAATCCTCCTGTATAACATACCTTATGCAGAAAAATCTGAAAGCGTTGCACGTTGCATACGAGTCGCGTGGCAGATCTTCAGTAAAGAAACTTTCCGCATTAATGATATTTATTTAAGTTACATTCAAATATGGTTAAGATTGAAAATGAAATTAAGCATGCTTAGAATATAGCATCGATGCATGTTTAGATTTCTAGCAATTCACCGGCCTCCGTGTTTATGTTTTTTTCATGCTGATGGATGAGTTTGTTTCAGAAGGTCAAGGGTAGTTATACTGAATAACAAATGTTTTCCAATTTTCTGTTCCTCGATGTACTTTAGATGTTTCTTATAGATTTCAATTTTTTGAAAAAGAATATGTTTGCAAAATTTTCTATCATGCTCCAATTTTATGGAATTTCATTCATAAGTTTTGAAATATATAGGTTGTCTTATAGTAGTGTATCTTATAGTAGAAAAATGTAGTTAGAAGTTTACTATATTTTTCTTTTAGATGCATATAATACATAGACACGTGTTATTTACTCTTAGAACGTGGAACAAGAAAGTAGAAACACAATTCACTTTGAAAAGATTTATTTTTGCGATTCTGAGCAGATGGCGCTAGGCGTTCCGTGTCATTTGCGTTCTGTTGCAGAAGAAGAATTCTGTTGCAATAGATAAAAATAGGGTTGATTTCAATATTTGCAAGATCAGTTCCCATCTTTCACTTATGCAAAAATTAATTATTATTTTCATTGCCCCAAAAATAAGAAAGCTTATGAAAGAAAAAGTTTTGAAGCTAGTTTAAGTGATTTCAGTAAAACAACATGGTTTTATTTTAAAAATGTTGTGACACAATTCTTAGGCAATAATACAAGTCTATTAATAAAAAAGTTAATTAAATACATGTTAAAAAGTTACAAAAGAAAAAAAAAAGGATGTTCAATGTCACTGAAAATTCATTTTTTGACATCTCACTGAAATTTTTTCTCTGAAAGTATGGGAGCTGTGAGCGACGAGAATGGGAAGCAGTTTCACCTGGATATTTCTGCAATTGAACAGCAATATCAAGGACGGTTTACTAATATGCTCTGAAATACTGTTAGAACCTTATTAGAGAAGTTTGTGATAGTGCCAATAAGAAGCTCCGCAAAAAAGACATTTACAGCTACATAAAAAATGTATTTAGGACAGTTTTTACGAGTATCATTATTATTATTTTTTTTAATCAAAAACCTCTTCCGTTCTTCTAAAACTTTTTAAACAATATATATGTTTTGTGTTTATATTGGTTTCCAGTTTTTTAATTGCGTCTATACAATTGTAACTGACACAAATATTGTACATGTGTTGAATCAATGTCGTTAAATTGAGATATTATTATTTTGGATTTTTCAAACATCTGTGGGTGATGGAATATTTTTAGTGCCATATTCTTTTTCAACACCTCCTCAAATATAAAAATCACACCTTACTTACTGAGGAACAGAAACCTTGTTTACCAGTGTTATTTTGTTTTGATCTTAATATTTTTCTAAAATGTCTAAAATATTTGAGAAAAATATTTTGTCTTTTTTTCTCTTATAAGTATGATATAAAACTAAATTGCTGGCCAACTATTTAGTATCAAAATTTTTAAAAATAAAAAGTAATAAAATAAATAAATAATTCATTAAATTTAATAAAAATTAACAATTAATATACAAACTGATAGTAACAAAATAATAATTATATATCTTTACAGCTTTTTTAAACAATTATAATAGCCATACAGAAATATTTATATTACAGAGAGGACATGGAAAATATTCATATCTGCCCCTACATGTTGCGCTCACAAGTGCCCTGTGATCTTCCATTGGAACTAATTTTAAAAAATAAAGAATTCTTAATTTAATTTAAAAATTTAAACATTGTCATAAATTTACTTGAATGTTAACATAATGGTTTTCAATAATTAAGTTTAGCTGTTTAGTTTAAAATATGTTTTCGCGAGAAGAAGACATCACTAAAATTACATACAACAGCTGCTAAAATAAAGAAGGTATATCACCATAGAAACATAAACTGGATAATTGCTCTACAAGTTTGACCAAGAAGTAGGACCGGTACTGCTATTACTTGAGAATTCTTCAAGATTTTTTGCTTGACGTTAATACCATGTTCACACGTGCCCCCCTTTCCCTTTCTAATAAATATGGAAATGCTGTACATTTAAGTTCATCACAGTAATTTGATAACAGTTGAAGAGCTGACCTTACTAATATGTATGTTTCTCAACATTTTGCGAAAATTCATCTTAGAACGCACATCAGTTTATTAAAATGCTAACAAATAATTTAACAAAAAATTTAATACAGTTTTTATCAAAATTGGAAAAAAACTCAATAAATATTATATTCCGTTTTATATCGTTGCTGACAGTGGCGGACTGACCCTAAAATTTTGATGTGGAAAAATATTTTTGCCGGCCCTACCCAAAAAATTTTGGTTGTATTTTTTTGAACCCGAAAAGTTTATAGTGTTTTTTTTTTTTTTTCATTGTAAAGAAAATCCCCCCCCCCCTCCCGTTTTGTAGTTTGAACAACTTTTCTCTGGCTGGTAAAAGAGGCCATATTTAGTTTTGTTTTAAGTCATGCTTTACATTTTTTTTCGTTTCTAACGTGTGTTTCCCTTGGGTATAAAATATCCCCAATTTTAGGGGGTCCGGGGGTTTCTCCCCCGGAGGAAATTTTGAAAAAAGGTGTAAAATTCTGCATTTTGAAGCCTTATAAGGGGTAATTGGAACGAAAAAATATCAGGAAAAAAGAGGAGAACAAAACTTTTTTTTAAGTTTCTTTCACAAATTAAGATAATAAAACTTGCTTTTTGTTCGACAAATCAATAACAGCAGTCGACAGTCAGAAAGAGTGAGGGAGGAGAAAAGATAATATTACTGCTCCAACGGGTTACGGTACAATAAGTTTTTGGTCACCTCTCAAATCCACCAGCAAATACAATGAATCAAATACAAACCGAACAGTAGTAAAAAAAGCCTTAAAAGAAATGGTGTACAGATTTCAAAAATGGGGAACTAGAGAGTTACATATTACCCATTTTTACTATTCATTATTCAAACACTTGATGAGAAATAAAATGAAGCACACTTTACTTAGGAGTTTCAAAGACTAGTCTAGTTATTTTCAAGGACTATATAGAGTCTAGGACTATATAGAGTGTGATATAGTTTTAGACTCAGGTCAGAAAACCACGAGATCTAACCATTTTGTTTAATTAAACGGTCTCAAAAGTGATAATTTCAACATAAAACGTCAAGATTCAACAACTAACCCTTTCAATTAGAATTTTTACATCACGTATTTTTTGAAAATAAAAGTGTCCGCCAAAATGGAACACCGCTTCAGTTTACATCGAAATTAACAATGATTCCCCCCCCCAAAAGAGGCAAAAGACCCCTTTAGAAACACCCGAATGCAACCAAAAGGGGAGGTGCACAACTAGACCCCACTAGGAATCTGTGTACCAAATTTCAACTTTTTAGGACATACCGTTCTTGAGTTATGCGACATACATACGCACACCCACAAATACACACATACATACATAACGTACATACAGACGTCACGAGAAAACTCGTTGTAATTAACTCGGGAATCGTCAAAATGGATGTTTCGCGTGTCTATACGTTCTTAGGCACTTATCTACGTGTGGTCAAGTCGGAAAAAAAAAGAAAAAAAAAACCCTCTACATTCATTTAGGGGTGAGCAAAATGGAAATTAAGGTCGATTTTTGTGTGAAAATTTGTTCGCGAATGCAATACTTCCTTTTTTTGAAAAAGGAAATAAAAAAATATGTTGTGAGACGATAGGATCCTCCCTCTCCATTCCTGTTGTTTCTATTTTACCGTTTTCTTTCTTGTCAAGGGAAACGTTTTTGATTGACACCATTATTTTCTTAGCAGGGAGAGTCTCCGCAACGAAGAGAAAGCTTAAACTGCTAGATTTTACAAATGACTATTCATGAAAAGCAATTGTGGAACTGCCCTAAAACGTATCACCAGGACACACAGATGTGAAAGGCTTTATTGAATCAGAGATTTTTTTTGATTTCTGACGCCAAAAAACGGTTCTAGTTTTATTAAAATAGTAAGCTGCATTTTCTTCTCAAAAATAAAACAAGTGGCAGTGTTTAACTCTTGACCGACCTTATTCTGTCCAGGAAGGACCAGGAACAAAGCCACCTTAAGCATAACCAGGCCCCAGAGTAAATGTCATGCAATTCCCCCCCCCCCCCCCGTACACAACCTTTTCTCAAACCGCAGCACAGCGTAGAGAATGAGAGGGGGTCAAAACACTCATTAAAAAAATCATAAAACTACTATACGTCATACAAACCCAGACACATATAAATATGAATGTCCAGGCGGAATTTGTAAAATGTATACTGCTTGGACCCACAAGAGGCCATGTCAGCCTACAGGAAGTGGTAAATTAGGGACCCAGCACTTGAAAGGGCCTGGATTGGAGTGGGAGTAACATAAGTTGATAAGTTTTGTGTGGGAGGGGGCCCGGTGACCAGACTGGCAAGGAGCCTGCCTCGGCTCTCGGCGACCCTGTGTTTCTGAATAGGCTAATATGGCATCTCGTCAGCCCTGACCCCGGCCCCCATGAAAAGTTTTTTGGTACACCACAATACTTTAAAACCTTTCCCTGAGCTATCGGTATCCCTTTGGGGCCGTAGTCCGAAAATTTCGCTCCTGCTGCTCTGATCTCTTTTCAGCGGCCCTCGGTGGAACCGCCCCTTCTGGTATTTGTCCTAATGTTCACATAGCCAGTCCGCCCCTGCGATCTCACAAAGTCTTTGTTTCCTCCCTTCGTAACAAGATACGGCAATAGTTCGGCAAGAAAAGAGTGACCACTGAACGAGGAAAACCATCTATCAACATCCTCTTCCCCCAATTACACTTATGACTGACTCTAGAAAGATGAGAACGACCTAGGGTTTTAGAATGGCTGGCCCAACTAAAATATTTTTTTTTTCGAAAACAAATCGAAGAAAACGGTACGTACACATTAAAAAAAAAAAAGAAAACTGCCCAAGTTAGGTACGGCCCATGTGGAATTTTCCACATCTCCCACATGGCCAGTCCGCCCCTGGTTGCTGACAAAGATCCTTTGGAAGCAACATGAAGTCTTAAACGTTCGCGCATTCACAAATCAAAATATTTACAAGTTCATTCTTGATCTCCAGTTTATTTTATCACTAATATTAACCGTTGATTTATGATAATAGGGTCACATAGTTAGGTCGAATTGAAGATCTAAACCATTTCATGGTTAAACTCCTCGTTATTTACTGCAAATTTTAGAACAGACCCTTGCAGTCTAATATCTGAAAGGAAGCATCGTTTCCAGACTTTGGTCTGGCTCACAGAAAACAAACCTGTGTAATGCTATCTAGAACATTTGTTGTTTCAGCGTGCTGGAACGCTTATCCTTTCAAGATAATGTTGGTAGTAGTTTGCTGTGTCCTGGGAAGAAAATGAATAATTTATTATTTCAAGATGAGAGAACTTGGAAGTGCAAACTGCTTTTTCAAACAGCGCTAGCGGTTCGTAATACGCGATGGATTTATTTTCCTACAAATTTTTATTCAATATTCTCCTGGTGTGAAGTTCATTGAATCTTCGAGGGTTTTTTCACCTTCCCATTATAATTTTCGATTATTTCCTTTTGCTGCGAAATATTTGTATTATTCTGATGTTCTCAATGTTGATTTTGCTTCTTCATATTAAACAACCGGATAAAGTATAAAAAATAAGTAAATGATTTATTTGAAACATCAGAAAGTAATTTCGTTTGTTTCAAATAAGTATATATTATGAAGTTTTTATTTTTTACCAATGGCGTAAATACCCTCGTTATTACTGACTTTTTACCGTCAAATGTTCAAATTTTCAATTCCGAATCCATAAAAACAAACAAGTTTTGATGCGAAATTTCGAAAAATGGAATTTTCAATATCAGCCAGGTTTTCAAGTTCTTCTTTTATCTCATAGCAGTCAGAGTAAAAAGAAATCAGACGGAGCGATATCGGGTGATTATGGTGGGTAATACAACAAACCGCAGCTAATTTTTTTCCAGAGCTCGTTTTGAGTAGTGTGGTTTGTTTATTCAAGTTTTAAATCTACGCTTTCTCTGCTGGCAAATCGTTGTGATAAACTCGCCCGACATTTCACCATCTGGTTTCTCTTCATTCCGGTAGCGATATGACAAAAATAAAAATAAAATTTGGCTGACATCTAAAATGCCTCCTCCTGATATTTTATTCAAAACTGTTGTGTTTCTTACCTATCCAGGACAGAATGTGCTCAAGATGGCAAAAGGTTGTTAACAACGAATGTCATTACATTATTGATTAAAAATAAAATGTTAAAAATTTGCTGTTTGAAAGAAATGACATTATATTCTAATCCCTTCTAATACCTTATAACTCCTTTTTTTTCTTTCTGTTTCCTTTTTTTCTCTTGTATTTTTTTTTTTTTAATTCCAACACAAATATCCTTCATACACGCAAATTACAAAAGCAAAAACTTTTTAACTTGGCTGAAAAATATTTGTAATGATTTCTGCTTCTAATATCATCAAAAATGTGGAAGAAACTTAAAAAACAAATGTTTCTGATCTTCTTCTTCCAATTGGTTTAAAAAAATCATTCATCTTAAGTTCGTCGTACTACTTTATGGTATTCGTACTACATTAGGTGTCGTGTTGCATAAACACTTAGTTTTCTTACACTGAGTAGATTTTCTACTTTTCCTACTTTAATGCCGTATAGTATTTTTAAACTTATCCATTTTTTTAAATCAAAAGTTGACTTCTTTATTAAAAGCTGAAACCTATTATTTTTATCAAGCTAAAATTGAAAATTTAAAAAATGTAAATATCTTACAAAAAGAAAACCCTTGAGGTATTATGGAATAGGAATGAAATATTTCTAATCAGGATACGCATTCTAAATTTTTTGTGTTCTATTCTTTTAAACATTAACATTCTGGGTTGCAATGGGGTGCAGATTGTATCATTGAACTATTCAGGGGTTGTTTTCGGAGGTGTTAGTCTTTTGGGGGAGAGGGATGACATTTTTGCAGTATGAGACATGTACGGTAGTATCGCACAAGTATCAAATTATGAGAGAAAAAAAAATTAGAAGGGTCTGTTGAGGTTGAAGTGCTTCGATTGTTCTTAGCCATATTTTTAAGAGATTCAGACCTTATTTCATATTTTTGAAGATTTTTTGCAGAAAAAAAATAAATAAAAGTCGAATAAAACAAAACGTTCTTGTTTTTTTTTTTTTTTAATTTGAAAAAGAAGGAAGAAAAGAAACCCTTGCAATTCCTGAGAATGGTAACTACACCCATTAATCCTCCTGTAAAAGCGCCACTGGTGAATAATCCTGTAAAATGTATGACAGATTTTCTGTGCAGTTCTTTTGGAGCATCAGAGTGGGAAATATGTATTTATTTTGAGGAGTAGTACTGCTCCTTAAATTTTGATATTGTGGAGCAGTTCTGTGAAATTGAAAAGCAGTTTTGCGACATTTTTTAAATTGCATTTTGAACAAGGAAACAAACAAGTTTTGAGAAATGTAATATTTATTGTGTGCATTAAAAAGTTTTTAACAATAACAATTAAAATACAAAAGTTTCAAAAAATTACTTTAATACCATTAAAAAAATTAAAACCATTTGTTACCCTGTTCATTAGTAAAACTAGTCATCTAAAACCATAGCAAAATGCAGTTATTTTTTTGCATCGCAAAATTTTCGATGCAATTTAACAACAAGGGTTAGTAACGTTTCTAAAAGTTAAGAGTCATTCATTTAAACGTATGGCTTACTGCTATCCTTAAGAGCCAAATATTAGTACATGCATTGCTAGAAAAGGTGTAATAATAAAATGGTTATCTGCTCTGACACATGTTCTTAATGTGAAACTAAATCATTTCTAATTCATCTTTACAAGACAATAACTCAATATCTGAAGAAAAAAATAATGTTTTAAAAACTATTTAAAATTAAACTAATTTCTGCTAGAAAAAATAAATTATATATAAAATATAATAAAAACACAAGATCTATTTAACAACTTTCAACTCTTTCGTCATTCAGGGTACTTCTTAATTTGATTTCAATAAAGATACGCCCTTTTACGAATTAATGGAATCCAGCCAATTTTTTTACAAAATCACTTTTATTAACGTCATTGAATTATAAAATCAAAATCACCACTTAGTATGCCCTCCCCCCTTTTTTTGTAAGGCATCATTTTCACTCGACGGGGCATAGAGTGTAGAGTCAATAGAGTTTTGCAATCTTCTTTGAACTCTTGATCTCTAAACCATGTTTTTAGCAAAACACAAATCATTTTTTCTTTTGTTGTGCAAGCACATTTTCACTCAATCCCACAACGGCCTGCCTTCTCCGTGGATAAATATCCATGGGGGGGGGGGGGGGGCTCTCCATCGGAAAATGTTTAAGATTATGGTTTGAAAAAGAATTTTAGACGATCTGTGGTGTAGTTAAGGCTAAGAGAGATTCGGGGGTTATCCCTCAATTGAATTGGAATTGGGGGAAATTGAACCCTGAAAATCTCAAATGATCTTTATTTGTTACAAGTTAGTGCACTGACAGTTTCTTAAAATTAAAGCTCTGAATATGTAATTTAAGCCAGCCTTCGATCACAGTACGAGGAATTTTCAAGGGGCTCGCGCAAGGGAATTTTTCGTAATTGAAGCGGTAAAAACGAGGTTTAAGACGTTTTTTTTGACAATGTTGGCATAAAATGAGAGAGAGAAGGCGGTATTCACCAGAAAAATTTTCGATGTAGTACAAAACGCAGTTTTATGAGATTTTCGAAATTGCAGTCCTAAATACTCATATGCCTTGCAAAAATTAACAGAAATACAAGTGTATTAGAATTAGTCACATGCACTCTCCTTTTTCAACGGTCCTGACATTGGTCAAACCTTGGAGCTATAGGTAAAGAAAAAATCATAGCAGAAAAACAAGCACACACTGGATTGATGCATATACTGGTCATTGTTACGACAGCCAGAGACTGCAACTTCACCCTTGTTTTTACCTTCACTTTACAAGTAGAGCCACACCTTGCTTGCAGACTCTTCGCTGTGCTAAATTAATTTCCGCTTCCAGTGTGAAGGTAACATCAACTTCAATGACAGGACATTTGCCTCCACCTTGGATATCGCTAATACAGACCGATGAGCCTAAAACAACGGTGAAACTGCAATTTCTGGGTGTTGTAATGAGGCTGTCTTTGTGTGCTTGAAGCTAAGCCTCAGCCCCGGCTTGTAGCAGCGACTTGCAGCTCGTAATAGAAATTTTTGTTAGAATCCCGACACATAAATTAATATTAAAACGACCTCACAAAGAAAATGAATAAATAAACATTAATGTTTTTAACATTTAATATCCTATTTTGAAGTTATCTGGAAAATATGATATATTAAAACGCAGCACAAGGCTTTTTCCAGTAGCATAACTGCTGAAAGTTACAGAAGAACAAGAAAAATGAGCATGTTGAGAAAAAATCACAAGCACTCTCATTTTTCCACCATTCTATCAGTCGTCAAACATTGTAGTTGAAAACAATAAATCATGGAAATGTTTATAGGCAAATCGACAAATAAGATGACAAAACCCCATAGTAAAAAAAAAAAGAATACCTTTTGAATACTCAACTTTCTATTGTGAAGTTACTCAGAAATATGCTTCTTATTGCACAACAATGCTATTCTTTCACAGTAGTGTCACTGAAGTAATCTTTAGAGTAGATGGAAAAATGAGTCTGTTGGAATAAGTCACAAGATCTCTCATTTTTCTACCACTCTGTCAATCATTAACTATTGTACACATATCTTTATACGACACATATAAAGAAAAACCAATTGTCCGAGTCTTATCAGATAATTACTGAATTCTAAAATTAAAGCAAAAAAATGGCTCGGGTACGAACATTTTCTGTAACTTTTGAGTAACTCTTTCATGCACATATTCGTATCTTGCATTCGGATACATTCATTCACATTTTCCGGCGAACGGAGCCCGTGCTGTATTTTTCTCTTCTCATTTGCCCACAGGTCTCCACCACTACCCTTGACCTTACTTCGCAAGGGGTGCGTTTATGCTTCTCCCTCTTGTTTTTTCCATTTCTCGGCCTTGTTGCTTGTGTTTACAATGAAATTATCGTTATTTTTCTGATTTCAAGCAAGCATTGCTTTTTCTTTTCTCTTTTTTCTTTTCTTCTTCTTTTTTTTTTTTTTGACTCTCGCACCGATTTATAACATTTTCTCTTATAAGTTACAATTAACCATCTGATCACTCTCGTTGTTTTATCTATGTAGCTTATTATCATTTAAGATAGGCTTTGAGTCCAGATACTTTTATATAGAGGATAAGTAAGTGTTTTAATATTGTTGAATGCTTTTTTATGTAATTCCTGAAAATAATCTAATTTAGCTAGCATGACAATTACTAGTTTTTAGTGGGGCCACATCTAAGACAGTAGGACCATAACTGGTCAAACCAGTTATTCCTATTTATTTAAAAAGATATACATCCATCATAATTTTAAATTAATGAAAATATCACAGTTATAAAAGTACAATTTCTAATTATAAAAACCCGTTATATTTCATTTTCGATCAACTGGAACTGCAATATTTGTATCCAAATTACACACACACACACACACACACACACACACATATATATATATATATATATATATATATATATATATATATATATATATATATATATATATATAAACTTTAGCGTGCCTGTAAGTAGTCATTTGCCCAATATGCTCTCAGAAGGTCATGGTTCAGACTGCACTATTGAAATGTTTTACAAGTGTTTTCGAGGGTGAGGGGTGTTTTTCTTTTACGTTTGAGAAGGTGCACCACTGCTCTTGGGTGATGACATTTTTGTTGTTATGAATATTTTTATTTTCTCAAAATAGCAAACAATTCATAAATTATTAGAACAGTCTCACTTTAGATTTCTAAAATATGGAGAAGTCGGTCATCTGTACAATACATTATCATTATTATTAGTGTCATTAATTTAATCGGTTACACTTAAAAGATGTAGTTATTTATGTGTTAAATCAACTGACATAATTTTGAAGTGCTGTCTGAAGTTTCCATTTATTGAACTAAATAGTTTGTGTTGCTTCGTATCAGTTTACAAACTATTGTTTTCTTCACTTTATCTGAGTAAATATTATTTTGGGAACATATAACTGCTGGCCCACCCACTAAATGAAGAAGGTACGAGCCGCCTTTGTATCCAGTTATTTTGGAACTTTTCTTTTCCCAAGCAGTAAAACGCGTATATCACGCCACTTTTAGCTATATTCTGAACCACGCGCTTGATTTCTTGCGTGCACGATAGATGGAACTACTTATGTACCTTTTTTACTACCAGTGCTAGAAATGACCAGATATTATATTTATCAAAAACGGTTCGAGTCTCAATGACTCGCGGGAATCAGAATTAATACCATTAAAAACAACGTCCTTTCAATGCGGGAGGACGTGGATAAAAAAACTAAGAACACCAAACCAGTTTCGGTATGAAGCTCTTTTATGTTCCGACCGACAAAAACGCTTCCCCGCCTTTCGCCCGAGATGATACTTTTGTCATTGGGGGAAAAACCTCGTACAATGTTTAATTATGAGCAGTTTGTTTTTGCTTTTTGTAATGAATATAGTTTTTTTAACGACGATAAAAACTATTTTAGAGATACACATGTAGAAAGAAGGCTTTAAACCTCATTTTTAGTTTTTCCTTTGAACGCGGCTAATAATCATTAGAGGGAGCTTGTCCTCCTTAAGCCCCCTTTAATTCCGCCTATGACCTGGATGTCTCTAATATCCCTGTCGAAAATGTTATAGTATGGACATCTGTTGAACATGAAAAAAAAAAAAAAAAACAATATCCATGAGTTAGTTTTGGATGTTGGTCATCTGCCCAAGAAATCTAAAAGATGTCATGTATTGGACCTATTTGAGTGTGTTATAGATATTTATAGTTGCTCGGGTTATTTCTGTTTTCGGCTCTTATACTTGCCTACAGACGATTTTGGTTCTGTGCAGAATTTTTCTTTACATTTGAAAAGTTAGTTACCAGCAACGGATTTACGCTTTTTTTTTCTTTTTTGCCCTTTTTTTAGTGGTCGATTTCACAAATCTATGTGGTCAAAACTTCTGCGTTTTTGTCAAATCGAGGTGCAAGTGGTAAAATGGTTGTTGTATCGATTTCAAACGAAAAGCAACATGAAGTGAAAGAGTCAGCAGCTAAGATTTTCATTAGAGTTATTGTCTGAAGAACTGCATTCTCCATTTCAATTGGACGCAGTTGTTGAAATTAAAATATTTAAGTAATGGTTCAGAAACATTAATTCCAACAAAGCTAAAGGATCTACTAAAAGGAGGTAGCACTATCTGTTGACAGTCTGAGAAAGAATGGAATAGTAAGAAAATATTACGCTTTTATGCTTCGGTTTGCGGTTAGATATATTGGGAACAACTCTCAAAAGCAGATGCGAAGACGTCAAAGGAAAAAATTTGAAGAGTTAGAGAAAGGAACACATGGATAATTTATTGAGAGCATCATAAAACTACACATTTTCAAAAGTAAATGACAGAAATTATGACATGTATGCATTACCCCGAAACATTAATTTTGATAGTTGAACCATAGAATCTCTTAATGGTGGTTCAAATGTAAGTTAGCATATCTGTTAAAAGATAAGGAAGAATGCAACTAGAAGAAAAAAATAGCTCGTGTATAATCTATTAAGAAAAGAAAAAAAAAGTTTTTAAAGCAATTGAGCTCCAATGAAGTTCGGAAAATGTGTCTTGCACCAATCTTGAGTGCCTTTAGTTCTATGGGCAGATGACGCCATTCAGCTACGCAAGAAAAAATCTTGGAGACGAGGATGTGTCCTAACACTCATAAAACTTTGAAAATTACAATTAAAACCCAGGAATTCCATATGCAAGGAATAGGATAAAATATCAGTAATGTCAGAAAAGTCGTATTTACACTTTTTATCAAAATTGGATTACGGTCACCAAATGATTCTTTGTGATATATTTTACCGAAATGCAAGGTTTTGGCCATTTGTGAATGGGAAATATTTTTTTAAAAAAAATTCTTAAAAAGCTACATTTGTATCAAATACATGGAGGCACACGACTTTCTAAGGCAATTTTTCATTTTGAACTCAGATGCAGATACGACTTTTGCGCTTAGCACGGCAGTATAGTTGAAATTTTTGTGGCCCGTTTAAAGCTTCGTTTTAAGGCTAAAGGTAGCCACGTTGAAAATTTGTAAATGTATTAGACGAAATACTGTATTTATATTAATCTTGAAGTTTGGTCTTAATATTTTCATTAGTATTAAAATTATAGTGTATATTATATGTATCCAAGTTGCTTCTTGTCACGCTGTAATATGAAGACGACACCACAACAACTGAATAATTTCATTAAGTAGAGTGCATTATTTCTGAAAAAATTGCACCTTACACGTGTCTCTAGTATCAATAGTCCTCGAAATACACGCAAGTGTTTCTTTTTTTTTCTATGTCAGTAAGCTCATAGCTGTTTTCCGTGGTAGAAAGGTTTTATGTAATTTGATTAACTTACAGTGTTATGCGTGTAAGGAATTCTTTCCAAGATCTTCAGATATTCTTGTCAGATTTAAACATGTACTATATACGACTACCAGATGCCGCTATCACGTCAACAACTTTATTTTTCGAGAAAAATGAAAAAAAAAAAAAAGAACCTAAATGCATCTGCACAGAACCAAAATCGGCTGTAGGCAAATAAAAGAGCCGAAAACAGAAATAACCCGGGACACCATAAATATCTATAACACACTCAAATAGGTCCAATACGTTAAATCTTTTAGATTTCTTGGGCAGATGACCAACATCCAAAACTAACTCATTGTTTTTTTTTTTTTTCACGTTCAACAGATGTCCATACTATAACATTTTCGATAGGGATATTAGAGACATCCAGGTCATGGGCGAAATTAAAGGGGGCTTAAGGAGGATAAGCTCCCTCTAATGATTATTAGCCGCGTTCAAAGGAAAAACTAAAAATGAGGTTTAAAGCCTTCTTTCTACATCAAAGTTGCCGTCAAATATTCACCCATTTATGACGGCACTTCTATCTCCTTACATCCGTGATTTCACGACCAATGTAAGTTGAAATTTTATCTTTTCGTCAGTGAGTCCAAAAGTAGTGTGTAACGTAATTTAAGGTTTCTGAAGTTCAAAAACGATGTTTTGCTCGTATATTGAACTGATGAGAGCAATTCCTTTATAAGGATATGTAGTATTTGATATAAATGAATTCAATTAAAACCCTTTAAACGCCGCTCTATGTTCCAAGTGTAAAATATTGAACTGCTTCATAAAAAATATTGAACTCTTAGGCATCCCTTTATACAATGCAAGAATAAATTTTCGAAAAAAAAATTTTTTTCTTGCATTTTGGTCATGTTCCCGTTTGGGAACATTGGCGTGTTACGTTAAGTTTTTACTAAGGCTTTTAATCGATTACGCTTTACGCTTGCTATAGCTTAAGTTTTGTATTCATGCAGAAACGCTTGATATACATGATACTATTTGTCGCATATATTTTAATTTCAAATGTTAAATAGTTCAAATTATATAAAAAAAATAGGTGTTTATAAAGCAAATTTAGTCAAAATTTGATACCAGTTACATAAAATCAGAGAATCGGAGTCAGTCATTTTTTTTCTCTGTGTCTAAATTTTTTCCAAAGCTACAGAGTCGGAGTTGGGGAGTCGGAATTCCACTAATTTTTGGGTACACGACTCGGAGTCGACTGCTCTAAAATTCTAGGAGTCGGAGTCTGGAGTTGGTCAACAAGAACTATTTCCAACAAAATTTGTTTGATGTAAATTTGCCTTTTAGTTCGGAATCAAGATTGACTTCTATTTTCCCCGTAGGTGCTTATATTAAGGAATTTGAACTGTTCAAAATTGGGAAGATTGTTTAAATCAAAAAGATGTTTTCTATACATGTTCTTCTACAAAAACGTTTTCTACAAACTTGTTGGTAGCAAATTCAGCTGTAAATACGACATTTGTATTTGCCTTGAATTTCTCCATAAACGTTAATGCTAAGATTTTTTTTTTTTTTTTTTTTGAACTATTCAAAATTGAATGAAAAATTTTTCAAATGAAAAATTGAAATGTGGGAATGAGGTATCCTTGCTGAGATCTTTCAAAAAAAAAAAAAAAATAGTTTGAATTGGACTATTCACTCTCCACTCAAAAGGTATTTGAGGGAAACAGACAGATAGACAAACAGTCACATTTTCTCCACCTTAATATTCTAGTTTCCAATTTTAATTTTCAAAATTTATTTAATTTTTGAATTTATTTTTGATTTTGCTTTTGTCTATAGCGGTATTTTCACGATGCATTCATTAGCCATCTTTCATGTTTTTTCCTTCTTTATCTGACTTATACTGGGAAAGTAGGCCAAAAAGTAAAATAATTGATTGGGAGCCGAATCTCTGGAAAGTCTCATGTGGCCAGGGATGGGAATTTATTGCTAACAGTTTGAAGCCTAAGCGGGGTACTAGAGAAGAGCTGTAAACATCTGCATTTCTACATACAAAACGATTTTTCGATATTGCTCCCACCCTAAAACTGGAGACGAAAGGGGAGGGGAGGGGGCGGAAAGGGGAGCAGTGAAAGGTCGTAATGTCACCCACCTGCATTTAGATGCATCAATAGAGGTTGTTTTCAATTTTCACTTCTCTCGAGTCTTTCACTTCTCACATAACAGAACTTAAGAAACGGCGTAAATTGCCCAGTTTGTATAGCGGATCACGCCAATGTTCCCAATCGGGAACAACGAAGTTTGTTCGCTTATAGGACCTACATTTTTGTATGAAATTATAATCGATCATGTTTGGTCGTAAAAAGTGTCCCTGTTTATATTAACTCTAGAATATCAAAACAGTTAAGCTTTTTTTTTAAAAAAAAATGTACAGTTTTTAATCAGTCTTCGTAAAAAAGCACATTTTTGCGAATTTTTGTAGGCGACAGTAATTGCAAATAAGAACTAGTTTTTCTTTTAAAACATCCGGTCTATTTTTCTCAATAAATAGAGAGAAAAAATTAAGTCCGCAAATGCGAAACGCTATTTTTTTTAAGAAAAGTAAACATTTCTTCCTGGAATTAACTTAAGTTAAAAATGCGTTTATTATTTCAAAAGAAATGTTAACATTTTAAATCTGAATAAGTAATAATAAACCAGTATTTCCCATTTAAAGAATGTTCAGTTCTTGTTATAAAGCAACCATTGTTCACTAAAAGTATAACATGTAATGCACAAAAGGAAAAAAAATGTTAAAAGTTTAAAAATGTTAAAAGTTTTCCTTTCTAGCTTAAAACGCAAAATTAAACATTTACCCGAAATTTAATCTTTAAGGAATAATGTTGCAATATTGCTTCTTAGGTAGGACATGATAGTTTAATACGTTATTGAACAAAGTTCTGTAAAAACAGGGAAAATAAGAGCAGATGACATTTATTTAACAATTAAAATATTTCAATTTAATTCATTTTTAATACGGCTTGGATAGTTATATAAAATAAGAAAAACATTTCGAATATTTCGAAAATAAATTAGACTCATCTTTGATATTTGATTGTATTCTCTGGCCCAACCATTTAAAATCGCATTGCTTGCTTAAGGTAAGCCTCGATTTCCAGTTTCCTAAAAATAATTCATAGAGCTATCTTAATGCTCGAAGAAGTTTCGAGCAAACTTCTTTTTATGCAAAAAAATTCCAAGCTTTCGAATGACCCCAAACTTAAAAAAGCTGCATGAAATATTTCTCTTCCATTTTATCAATTTTAAGTAAAAAATGAACCTAAAATTGGAATGGAAAAATAAAAAAATCGAATTTTTGAATAAATGATTTGACGTGTACACATAGGGGCTACGAACTAATTTTGTTCCGATTTTTATGAAAATTGACCGAAAGGTCACAGACGGGAGCTTAACTCTACTATATTGAAAAGGTAGAAAAAAATAACCACAAGCGGGAAAAGCTTCTTGATAATCAGAATTTTAAAAAGAACAAGATGTCTCTGTTTTATTAGCATTATAAGCAATTTTTTCCTTAGAGTAAAAACCTCGTTAATACGAATAGTCCACTAATATAATGATCTTCTCTTGGAATTATCGTTTAATGTTAAGATCTTGAGACATCGAAAATTATATTAGACTGGTAATTCAGTGCAGATATGTCAAAACACGTAGAACACAACTGATAATTTCCTATTCACGCAGATGTATTCAAGGGCACCCCGAATCTCGATGTGGGTGGTCATTTGGACCTTCCAAAATTTTTCTTATTCGGCAAATTTGACTGACAGTGCAGCGAACTAGAGACAACTTTGCAACTTTTATATAGAAAAAGTGAAATTTCGTTCGGTAAATTAAAAATCCCCCTCCCCCCCAAGAATTTTAGCTCGAGGCGTCCCTAGATGTATTGCTGAAAAGTATAAATTTTACATTTTGAATATCTATACAGACCCGTCATTTGGATGATCGAGAGTGGGGGTCAATTGACCCTGGATTTCAAAAATATAATGAAAGTGCATTTTGCTTGTAATTTGGAGCTTTTTTCCTTTTAAATACATTGATTATATACCTTTGGATCTGCCCCCCCCCCCCTCCCTGGAAACTTTGAGCTCACGGGCCTGTATCTATCTAGACAAAAAGTAACTCCGCTTTCGTTTAGGGGTACTAGCCAAGTCGTAAACAAGGGGAGGGTTTTAGGTTTTGCAGCGTACCGCATACTGATCGAAAGAAGCCGCAAAATGAATATACATACTTCTCACCTAGCACAGTCAAAATTTAAAAAGAGGGTTCGTCATAAGTCCTTTATTATATGCATATAAAATACCGTACTAGGATTATTAATATCATTTTAAAACCATAGGTTCTGGAGCAAGTTTTTATCTTCAATGCCCACCCCCTCGCTGCGTCACTGATTACGGTTATTATTCAGATCCATTCTCAGGTTTTCACAAAGGGAGGGGTTTTTAATGCTTCTACTGCCTTACCTGAGGGGAGCGGGAAGGGAAACCCCTCACAAACTTTAAATTTACGTCAAATTGTCAATCCCATTATGGCATTTTCTACCCGGAAGAACTGTTGTACACCCCCTCCCTCCCGAAGGATGATTCTGACTGCTCAAGTGACCGTAGTAATTTTTTCATTCCACATATTCTTTTTAATCAAACCTTGTTCGTTAATTTTTAATCAAATCTGGATACTATGCGGTATATTGCAATAAGTACTAAAATCTGTCTAAAAATTCTTTAAAATATAGCATTTATATCAGTTTTAATACTCTGATATAATGCGTAATAAACTAAACAAGAGCCTGTTACAGATTTAAATAACAGTACTCTACACAATCACTTATGCTTCTTCATAGCCGCAACATATGCAAAATTCATCATAACCTCATTGCGATAAGCAATAATGCTTTACATTGAAAGATCACTCAGCGGTTAAGAGTCTTAAATTACAGAAAAACTTCAGAAAGACTTCTTTTTTAAAGCGCTGCACACAAACTTTCATATTAAAGTTAATTTCAGTCAAATATACATTTTCTTCATTTGGCCCTTTATTCTTTTCCCCAATGGGAGGGGTTTAACCCCTAAATACATCCCCTTGGACACGGCCCTCAAGGAATTATTAAACACACCTGTGTGTTTTCTGAAAATGAGATGCAGAAATGAAAAATAAACCCCTCCCCTTGGATACGGCCCTCAAGAAATTATTAAACACACCTGTGTGTTTTCTGAAAATGAGATGCAGAAAAATTATCATAATCCCTCCTTTTCGAAATCATAGGTACGGGCTTGTATATTAACGCCATCTGTTACTTTTCAAATGAGTTAAAAGCTCTCCATACTGCGTTTATTCCTGCGTGATTCCTGATAAAATAAGTCAACATTTTAAAATTTTTTGAACTTTAGGTATACACTATGAATTTACACAACAATAACTAAATAGTTATGAGCCAGTTTTTATCAGAACCGGGCAGAAATGAGGTGTTCGGCTATACACCATTTCTGATTTTGCTCAAATTTTTATGGTGGATTCTTTTTAAGATTTTAGAAGACACGTATTTTTTCTTTTCGTTCAAAAAAGTTATTGGGGACCTGTAAAAATTCGTAAAGTGGAGCCCAACGTAGAGGTTTTTACAAATCAATGTTTTTTAAAAATTCGATTATTTCTCTATTGAGCAGTAGCTAAAAAAATTCTTGTGTTGACAAAATGACTTGAAATGTATCGTAAATTTTGTGGCTGACCTTCAGTACAGCCTTTCAGGAGTCGCCAAACCTTCTCGAAAAAAAATGAAAAAGTGCCATGTCTAGTTCCCTGCATTGAGGCTCAACCATGGTTTTTATACGTAATTTGTGTGATAATATATATTAATTATTCAATACCCTCATTAGTTGCATGGCTCATCCTCTGCGCTCTCAAAAAGGGCAGTTTTTGTATTGAAAAATGCTAAAAAGGGCAGTTTTAATAAGCCTTTATCTTAGTGCTTTGAGAGTCAATGTAGAACTGGATACCTGCAATTCAAACTAGAGTATGTATTTTCACAAACAAGTGACAGAACTATGGGCGAATTCTTTTCAAGAACACAATGCGTATTTCAAAACAGTAAAATTAACTATTCAGTTTTCAATTCAATCGAGATATTCGGGTTTAAACTTTTCCCCAGGGTTGGCACTATGGTGATTTTTGAGATTTAATTTGACATGGGCATAAATAGAATACACAAAGTTCATGCTAATTTGTATTGTTTACATTATATTTTATTTAAGAAGTAGTTGTACAAGTCGTTGATTAGACTTATTTTATACAATTTGTCAGTTACTTGTAACACTTTTTTGTAGGTGTTTTAGGTATAATTTTAAATATTTTAATTAAGATAGCTTTTTTCGTTTGATAATGACTTATTTTCTTCCATTTTAGACTGAAACATGGGCGTCGTGGCCCGGGAGGGGGGGGGGATCCGAGGGGTCCGGACCCCCTCAATAATTGAGAGTCGGACTTTAATTATGTCGGCTTAATTATGAGAAAACTGAAGTATTTTCAGTTTTTAAAACACGGTTAAAAGTTAACTATAATATATTTTGAAATTTTTATTGACATCAGGTGAATTGCCCAACTCCATAGATAACAACTATATATAACTATTATGTTTTGATTAAATCTTAATATATAAAAATCTTCTGTGCGGACGTTTGTCACCAAAAGGCTTTTAAACGGCTAGACCGATTTTGATCAAATTTTTTGTTCGTAATTAAGTTGTGGCAAGCATGGTTTCGAAACGCATTGGATAGAATCGGAAACGTTTTTGGTAATTAATTAATTAATTAATTTAAACGTTGGATGGTTATATCTCCCACATGATTAATATTTATTTTAACCTATTGATGAGCGAGGACTGAAATAAATATTTAACCCGTCCCGTTGCCGAAGGACAATAAGAAAGCCAGCTCTGCTTTTTGTAATGAAATTTCCTTTTTTGATATGTCAATTGAGAATAGATAAAACGTAGAGAGAGAGAGAGTGAAGTCTTCATTTCTCTTAAAAGCAACGCTTTTAGGTCCCGTGATATATTTTAAAGTAAAGTACTGGAAGGTTCACCGAAACGTATGTTCTGTCGTCGTAGTTGAACAATGTGACCCTATCGGTGCTTTAGGTTTTCCTAACTAAATGATCAGAAAGTACCGAACCTAGCAACATTTGTTTCTCGGCTGAAATCCATCTGAGTTTTGGCACCAATGTCAACAATACTTTATAAGGATTATCTAACTAATCATTACAATATTAAAGGAAAATGTGAGGGAATTTAAAGACGAAACAAATTTTACTTTCGTCCAGATATATTACAACAGGGTAGTTCTGTACACAAAAGATCAGTGCAGTGGAAGATCTTTATCTTTGGTGGGAAGAGCAGATTAGTCAATATATGAAGTTTCATAAGTTTTCGATCAAAAGATCGGACCGCTAATCGGTCGGAGTTGGCTTCTCTCACTGATCGGCTGGATTACAGTAACGTGGTGACTTGACGACTGTGCCTATAAACAATAAAATTGCGTGATCATTTGTTTACATTTTTAAGCTACTGTTAGTGTAATTTTGTGTATTTTTTGTTTATTTGGCGTAATATTTCAAATTGCGAGGAATTGTATTTCGTTTTTGAAGTGTTTTTAGTCATTTTAGTTGAAGAATGTGTTTATTTTTCATCGAGAAGGGGGGAGGGATGAGTGATTTTCGCTTATTCAGAGAAGTGTTTTTACCTTTATCCTTTTTAAAAACTATACCCTTTCGATTGTTTTATTCCTTTTTCATATGGGGGATGTTGCAGCCTGTTTGTTCTAGATGGGTAGTTAAATTTTAACACTTAAGGTCCGAGGGTGCCTTTTATCCTTTGAGTATGGCTTAAGGAACAAACCATCAAGATCGGGAGAAAAAATAGTTAATAAAACAACTGCTCAGTGGACATTAGATAAATCAAGTTGTAATAAATATAAGCATTCTGACACCAAGCAGGTTAAAACATTTTCTTTTTACTTACTTTTTTCAACAAAACGGTTCAAACACTTGATAGTTTATTGAAATATTTTAACTTTTCAATTTACAAAGTTTGAACAGAACAACGTCTGTCGGGTCCTCTAGTAGTTAATAAAATACAAGCCTTCAAAAATGAAACATTTAGCATTGATGAGAATGCTGTTCGATTTGACCAGTTTTCAATCGCATATAATTATGAAAATAAAAAATATTCAGCCAAAATATTTTAGATATTTTTATATAGGCATAAAAGGAACCTGTACACCAAATTTCATAAAAATCTGTTACCACGCGGTCACCATTTTTTTGTGAATTTTGCTCATTTCATATGGAATGACCCTTAAGTCAATCTTTCATGGATAAAAATTTCAGCATCGGGATTTTCTCCCAGAGAATTTTTCTAAATTGATGTCAAACATCACTAATTTTCAGCAAAGGAAGGTTTCGGGTTTTCCCTTTAATTATTTTTCAAAACTGAAGTTAATATGAGGTAATCTTTAGTGACGCTTGGCAGTCGTTCTTCAATGAAATTTTCCAAATTACTTTTAAAAAACAGTTTTAATCTATCTCATACAATTGGCTCTCTGTTTAACGACTTTCAAGGGACCACGAAAAATCGTCCTTAAGTAGAATTCGTCCTTAAATAAAATGCTTTTAAAACTAAAGTGGACCATCTGGGGCTGTGAAAAGCCGTCTTCAAACAGAGAAAATCATTAAATAGAGCGTCGTTAAACAGAGAGCCAACTGTATGTCGTTAAGGAAATTCGGTTAGTTTGGAGGTTTTTCAAGAATTTTTTCGATTTCGAACTCAATCTTTGATGACGTTGGGCAGGAAAAGGAAGAGAATTTGATGATCTTCTTTGGAAAATGTTTAGAATAAGTCTCTAAAACGTAATTTTGCGCTATCGTTGGTAGAAAGGGGCGCTGTAAGAGGAGGGCGCACCGGGATTTGCTTCTTTCTTCCTGGTGGGCCAGCGTGGGCCTAGGGCGGGTTCCCTGTCGCCCTCCTAAAATCCGCTACTGTATGTCCCTATTGAAGATTCTAATGAGTTTCCTCATACAAAAAAAAAAGGAAAAAAAAATCGTATCAGCCAGTAAATATTTTGCGTAGATGTTCGTAAGTGTTCCGAGACCGGTTCTCAGCCTTACTTTGAACAAACCTCAACAGGAATGTACTCATGGTTTCCTCCGGAGATAAGGCTCTGGAGGATAGATTGGACACAAGAAACCACTCAATGGAGGTATGGGAGGATTTATTGGGCCATAGGGGAGACGCATCGTGACTTGAATCATGACATAACACCGATCCGCACTACGCGATTCCAGTCAAAGTATAATTGTTTTAAACAACAATAAACGACAACAATCCTGTAGCAACGTTATTAGTCGCGAATATGCTTAGAACAGCTGAAATGCAACCCTCAGACGGGTTCTCTCCTGCCGGTTGTATCTCAGTCGTCTCTGTAGTTGCTTGGCGATCAATGGCATGAAACATCCACATTTGAAAAGCCGTTTTACGGACGAACTGGCGAGATTTATGATCATGATTTTTTGGACTCTGATCAATAGCGGATTGTTGCGTGTGGGGGGCGTAAAAGGCTAAATTAATTTAACTATTTCATTTATTAAATATCACTTCTCTATAACATATCTATTTATTTTTTAGTTATATAAAAAGAAACCAAAACACACACCACATATTTTGAATAAAAGCAATGTATTTGCGAAGAAATACATTTAACCCACTCCTGAAAAGTAAATTCTTATTTCTATTTTTGTTTCTAATTTTTAATTTAGTTATTTTGTTCCATTTTGTTCAATTTATTCGTTCTTAATGGCACTCGGGAAAGATAGCATATTTTTGCGACTTTCCGTCGTGCTAAATAGAAAAGGCCTTGAGAATTAAGGGACTGATCTTCCCTCGGATGACGCATCAGTCCCTCCATGGGCGTCGTGGTAGGGGAGGAGGGGGGTCCGAGAGGTCCGGACCCCCTCAATATTTGAGAGTCGGACCTCCATAAAAATTTGAATTTGTTAAAATAAAATCCATCATTTGGGGAGAACTTATTACTGCTTTAGTTCCAAAAAAGGACGATAATGCACCGTTACATAACACATAATTTATTTTGTGAAATACAGTTGTGAAATGTTAAATTATTACATAATTGAGTCAAAATGATCTTTGCTTACACAAAAGGAAAGCAACTGGCGGCAATGAAAGCTTAGAAACAAAGAATAAGCTTTGCTAATTATAAGGAGCCTGTACTACCTCGCAGCAGGTCCGTCATTTCGATTTTTCACGGAGGGGCGGGGGTGGGGGGAAGCAAAAGGTAGATACACAATGTAAATTTTTTCAAAAAACAAACTGTATGTCGAGTCTAGAAGACAGGTTTAAAATAGAAGAAGTAGATGATAAACGAGCAAATTCAATAAAAGTAAAAAAATATTTTTTTTTTTTTTTCTAATTTAGGAGCATTGAATTCTGTCTTATTAAATTACCTCACCTGGGCGACCGAAGCATTCTTTGAATGAGAAAAAAAAGCGGAAATATTGCGAGAAAGATTTAAAATATTGTAATGAAATAATCACACCAAAAGTTCTAAGTACTTGAATATTCGAAAAAAAAAAGTAAAACAAAATTTTATTACGATATTCAGGAGGCATGATATTTATAATAAGGTAAAAAAATAGACCTAATGTATAAGTGTTAACAATTGCGTACCTAGCATGGGTACCTAATCCTGAACATGAACCTAATCCTGAGTATAGTATTTACTCCATGATGAGGAGTAGGAAAAGGGGGGGGGGCCGCGGTCAGGGAGTCTTCCCCCCAGAAAATTTTTAAATTTGTAGTCTTAAGAATGCACTTTAGCTTCATATTTTTCAAAAACTTGAAATTTTACATTTCACTTTTGGTTTCACCCTACATACGGATGACACCCGAACGGTACCGCCTCGTCCCGCCCTCAATAGCGACGTCACTGGTGTCAAGTACATTACACTAGTTCAAAATATTAAAAGTGCTTTTACTGAAGTCGCAGACGTATTTCAAATAAATATCCGGTTGTAAATTGAAAATTTCTGTGTAGAAAACCATAGCAGTCATAAGAGGTTGCCTAAAATTGTATTTTTGAAACTTTTATTTTGAAAGCAAGGGAGAGTATCTAAATACCATTTCTTCCCCTAACGTCAGCAACGATAGCCTACAATTACATATTTACAATTTCAATGTCAAAAAACTAGCAGGAGAGGGCCTTCACCGTAATATTAGAAAAACGCCCACTCCCTACTATCACAGATCGTCTTGACTTTCGTCTTCAGAGCTTCAACTGTGAAAATATTTCTGAGATCCCTGAACCTTTCTTCCTAACCAAAGAGCGTCTAAAACTTCGCGTTTATATCTAAACTTTCGAAAAAAGTTTGGGAAAGAAGCCTTGAAATTCCTTTTCCCTGCACCATCGAAAATCATCGACATAAATTCAACTTTTTCGGATCTTCAACTTCAAAAAACTGTTTGTTCCCAAACATGGCCTACAATTGTGTTTTTAAAACTTTGAGTACGAAAAAATTCCGGAGACGGACCCCGAATCTCTCTTCTCTTAAACATCACCAAAAATCGTCTAAAACTGAGTTTATAAAACAATACAGTAGAGAACCAATTATCCCGGAAGTTCGGGACCATAGCCATCCCGGATATCTGAATTTCCCGGTTTTCTGCATCGCTAAAAAGAGCTTTTGGCCGATTGTTTATAAAACTTAAATTACTATAGTAAATAGTAATACGTATTAAAATAAGAAGAAAACAGTTCGGAAAGGCTTATCAATATCGAAACATTAAAAATTACTTGTGAGAGAATAATTTAAACACTAAAAACCTTAAGTTATTTAATAAGACCTGAGACCCTCACACTCATTTTGAAAAGGAAAGAAAAACACCAATTTTCGATGTTTTAAAGTGAAAGAGAATGAAGGGAAGGGCAAGAAACAAGTTTTTGAACGTAAATGAGCAATACTTCTACTGTAGTGTATGAGAGAATTTGTTTTCGTGAACGCGTTTTGTTTTTTCACTTTTTTTGTAAAGGTTTGGCGTTAGCGATTATTGATAACTATTGCTTTTGCATTAAGTTAATACCAATTGAAATTTAATTTATGACTTCCTGCAGCCTTATTACAGTCTTGCGTTTAACGATTTCTAGATTCCACCATCAACAATCCTGAAAATTCGAGAATCGCGGCGTTTCACGCGCTTTTGTGACGTTACTTCCGCTCTAAACGGTTTTAATTAAAGGCCATTAAATAAAATATTGCATTATGTGACAATATTCATTTCTTTAGTTTTCTGTTGGAATAAAACACAAAAATTTAAGACTTATGAGTGTACTTTTTGGTTCAAGAAAATATTTCGGAAGTTTTCCCCTGCGTTTAAGACAACCCTTTGAAGTTCATTTTTGTAAACATTTTTCCGAGTTATAGATGACTGATATGGTATTTATTAAGAAACCGCTTAGTTTCTTTTAGGTATTTCAAAAAAAAAAAAGCTTAGTTTTTCAAAAATTGCCGAAACTGCGTATTTTTAAAAGATGGTGGGGAAATCGACAAAAGGTTGCCGGTTTTTTGGTTTCCCGGTTTTTTGGTTCCCGGATAAAAGGTTCTGCACTGTAATATCGAATATTTCCCCGGACCCCCATTTCTGAATCAAAATTGTGCTTCAGTAGGTTAACTGAGCTCAAAATGCACAAAAAGTGATTAAATCCTGTTCTATTGTGTTACACTTCATTAGAAAAAAATCGCAGAGAGGAAAATAAACACAGTATTTTTTATCACACATACTGGCTGGGAAAAGTTTCTTTATTTTGTGTGTTTATGCTGATAAAGATGTTTCTATTTTTAATAATATGTATTAAATGACAATGCTAATCCATTTTTACTATGTATACATTTTTTTTATACTTTTTTTTTTGAAGCAGCATGAAATTAGCAGTGTTAAAGTTGGTCCCCCCTCCCCCAAATAAATGTTATCCGACGACGCCAATGGGCTGAACATTATACTAACAAAAATTATTTTCTCTGCACTAAACTACCATGATAGCAAACAATTACTAAGTCATATTTTCTTACTTATAATAAAAGCAATATTACGATATTATAAAACAAGGGATGGTTGCCTAACTGACTAGTGGGAGAGTAGAAAAATGCAAGACAAAGCACACAACTTGATTACAACTAACTGGATGCGTCGTACACTCGTATGCAATTTCTTCATCTTGAAGTGCACTTTATGAGCCTGCAAAATCATTGCCCATAGTTCTGTCACTTGTTTGTGAAAAGACATGCACTTAAGTTTGAAATGCATGCATCAAGTTCTATACTGACCGTCAGTGCATTGAGATACAGGTCCCTAAAAAGAACACTCTTCTATCATAATTTGTTGACAAAACTGCTATTTTTTTTCGCAGCAGTGAGCATTAACCATGCATTTAATGAGCCTATTTAACAATTTATATATATTATTACATATATTGCTCGCAAAAACTATGGTTGAAAATCAGTGCAGGGAAGCAGGAGGCCTTAAACATGACACATTTTCACTTTCTTCGGCACCGTATAGCCACCCCTGCCAATGTCCATTGAAGGTCAGCCATAAAATTTACGATATATTTCATTTGAGGCAATAAAAATACACACTTTAACCAAAAAAAATTGACGCACCAAGAAAGCGTTGTCCAATTGAGACGAAAATTAGTGGATAGGAAGACAATGTATAGAATAGTAAATGATTAAATTCTCAGAACAATTGAATGATTTATGTCAGAGTTACTATAACAAGTTCAATAAGGTGTTGACCCGCCTCTAGCCTGGATACAAGCTACAGCACGGCGTGGCGTAGACCAATAAAGCTCCCGAATGGTGTCCTATGGTATTTCCTGCCGAATTCGTTCCAGTTATCGAACGAGGTCATCAACATTCGTGCCAGATGCAAGCCCATTAACATCATATCCCAGACATGCTCGATTTGAGAGAGCTCTGAGAAGCTGGCAGAGCAAGAAAGTGTTTGACAAGCTTGCAGACAGTTCATAGCAAGCCGTGCTGTATGTGGTCTGGCATTGTCTTGCTGAAAAACCAGACGAGGGTACTGCAAAAGGAACTGCAGCAAAACAGGTCGTAGAATGTCGTATGTGCACCGCTGTTCAGTAAGTGTACCTCTGATTACGACCAAAAGGGTACAGCTATCAAAGGAAATGGCACCCCTACTGAAAATCTAGAATATTCAAGATAGTACTTGTTAAGGCATCTACTTAATGATGCGCAAGTTCACTTAGCTATTTAGTAACATTTGAGAGCTTTTCGAGTTCAGAGCACTTATGAAAAAGAAATCGATGAACTGACTGCCTCTTCATTGTGTACAAAAAAAGTAGGTCTAACGAGTGCTAAAAATACTTGAAACCACCCCTGTATTCTTTTATTCTGTATTCTGTGCATCTGTATACTAGGTAATGGCATACAAGTAGGGGAATGTGGGACCAAGTGAAATAGTTTAGAAAACTTATCTTTTCCAAAAGTGAACATATTGGACATTGGTTTTGAAAACTACTGTACATGAAGAAATAACAAGGTATTTTGTGACCAAACTTTAACTGATATATTTTTTAAATTTTCGGTAGCAAATTTGTACCTTTAAAAGAAACAAAAGGTGATTTTATTTTTCTTTTCTATCTATGGGGCAGGTGAAACATGAAATAGTTTTCAAATGAAATATTTTCTATTTGACTATTAATATTTTTGGTCAAATGAAGGAGTAAATAAAACAATGAATGAATTAATGAAATTAAGCAAAAACGAAAAAAAAATGAGAAAAAATGAGTGATTAAAGTACTTAATGACTAACAAAATTGTAAATAAATGAATAAATAAGTAATCTAGTAAATGAAAGAATATAAATGATTTAACTAATACATTTATCCGAAACTTATTTCATTTATAATTCAATACGTAAATGAATGAACTATTTCACATTGTTCTGTCCACTTTGCCCCGCATGCAGTTGACTAATTCTTCTAAACATTAAGAATGAAAATAAGCTTAATAATAAGTAATTAAATACTGCACTGGATATAAGTAGGCCTTAATTTATATCTAAATTGTTAAGAACAGGAACTTCATCATTTTATATTAACAAATTATTTTTTTAATTATAACAACATTATACAGGGTGACAAGAAATAACTTAGACACACATAATACACCATAACATTAATGCTAATGAAAATATTAGACCAAACTTCAAAATAAATATGAATACATTTTTTCGTCTAGTATGTTTACATATTTACAAATTTTCAAAGGGGGGCTACCTTTAGAATTAATACAGGGCTTTAAACGTGTCACAAAAATTTCGGCTCTGAGACGCAAACTCACTTACCGATATTTTATCCCATCCCTTGCATAACGATTTCCTTTTGGGATGCCAAAGTTTTAGGAAGTTTAGCACACAACCTTGTTTCCAGGACTTTCTTGCACTGTTAGACTGCGTCAACGACCCTAATCTAATGGTTTGGAGTAGTATATGTGCTAGTGGGAAAATCACTTGTTTTTGTTGATCAGGGGATAAAATTAGTCAAGAAACATATCGCATCATTTTGGAAAGATTTGTTTTAACTTGGTCGCAAAATTTTTTTGAAAACAAAAGATGGACCTTCCTACAGGTTTCCACACCTACACTTAGAGCGAAAGGCGCTCAAGATTGATGCAAGACACATTTTCCGGACTTCATTAGAGCTCGAAAATGGCCACCGTATTCCCCAAATTTGAACTGTATGGATTATTCTGTTTGATCCATCGTGGAGACGAGAGTGTGTGCTAAACGTCATAAAATTTTGGCACCCCAAAAGAAATTCCCTTTCCCAAAAGAAAGACAAAAGTAAAAAGTGTGAGAAAAGATAAGTGAGGGAATAAATAAGTGAATTTATGAATAAATTAGTAACTTATTGAATGAAGGAATGAAAATGAGTTAATGAATAAATGAATACGTAAATATTTCAATGAATGATTGAACGTGTAAACGGAATGAACTGTTTCACTCGGTCCCATTCATTTTGACCCGCATGCACTTGACTAATCGCACAAAGCAGTTGAAATAAAAATAAGCTTAATGTTGAATAAATAACTACTGCACCGATTATTAGTTGGTCTTAGTGTTAATATGTTAACAACAAGAACTTTGACACTTAATATTAGCAAAAATAAATTTTGGCTTGCAGAAAAATATTACAATATGTGTTTAAATTTTTGAAAATGACTTGTATTAGCATATGCATTGATCTTCAGAGATAACTTTTTCCTCGCTGGAATAGACTGCATATGTTACTACATAGTTAAAATATCAGCAGATAGATGGTGCTAAAAACAGAGTAAATACTTCACCAGTTCACTTTGCCTCACATTCCCCTACGTATATATGTGTGCTCATTCACAAATCATTATTTGTCATTATCAAAACAAGGTAGTTGTCCAAAATTACCAAATGCATGGAGCGCGTTGGACCATTTTCTGACATCTTTTATCCGATTAATGTTCATTTTTTTTTTTTTTTACATTTTAAAGTGTTTTAAAATTCTGGTTTATGCTTTTGAGACTGCCAATAGCATAAAACTAGAGCTTTAAAGCAAAAAATCATTCAACTAAATTTAAAAAAAAAAAAAAGATTTTCCTATTTTTTCCCTTTTGAGCGTATTTTAATTTAGGCATTCAAATCGACTTCGCTATGATAAACGGTTGAGTTATAATTTCTCCTTAATTTTTCAAACAATTCAAAAACGAAGCGTTTCCGAGTTATGAGCACTTTGTGTGAATAATTTAAAATTGATGCAAAAGCGGTCCACAGATTCGATGCACTTAAGTAATGAAATGTAGCGAAGGAAGAAAAAAAAAACAACATGTAGGAATCCAATTAACAAGATCCTAGTCAAAACGAGAAAAGTAATTAAAAAGTACACTGAAATAAAAGAGAATTAAGGGCTAAATATCATCTACATCAAAATTACAATAATTCCAGCTCTCCGAGTTTTTATCCAACTCAGTGTGAAGTTCATTTAAGAAGGCACATCTTTGAGCAGATCCCACGGTGGCCTGCCGAGTCCAACATAATAATTAGGAGGAGTCTGAGTTTCTTCCTCTAGCAGAATTTTAGAGGTTCTCGGTTTGAACGGTGTTTTTGAATACAAGTAGGGCTGCCATTTGAATATCGGGGATTTCCTGCCGCCACAGTTGCTTTCTCTTACCAGAACTATTATTAGTATTTACCGAGAACTCAGCTTTAAAGCTGCTTGTGGTTGTGCTTCAACTTTCAAGAGCTCGGGATTCCACCTTCGACCGACGTTTGGTGCTTGCTCCTTGCCCAGTCATTATCCCCCGACCTTAGGCAAAGAGTTTACTAATGCTACCGCCGCTTGCATGGCACATATCATTACAATTAGATGCCGTGATCTATGGCTCGCGAACAGTAGCATTTAGCTGCCAGCTGACACGAGGACTCTTTCGAGGAGAAGGAAAACAGCTATTTGGGGAAATTTTCAGCCATTCCGCTTATCTAAGCCCTAAGAGCCAGAAACAGGCTTTCTCGGTATAATTTCAACTATTTTTGTTGGGAGAAGTGTGTGGAGATCCAAAGGGAATACTTTGAGGGGTATTTGGCATGTAACGCTCCAGATTTTGATCGTGAGATTTCAGACGAGACATTATGGCTGTGTAACGTTAGTCAAGCTAAACTCCTTTCTGAAACAGGCCTTCTCAGAATAATTTCAAATATTGCAACTTTGTTGGGAGAAGTGTGTGGAGTCACAAAGGGTAAGACACCGCAAATTTTGTTCGTTGTTACGGGAAATTCATTGAAATGAATTTTACGCCAAGAAGTGGCAACTAAAATTAAACAAAACAAATATTTCGTTAAACAGTCACTTAGTTGTATTCATATTGGCTGTAATGCAGGGTTTCCTGAAAAAGACTGACTGTTTTTCAAAATTAATAACAGGAAAACGGTAAATGTTAAAATAATAGTTCTTGCAGAAAATTCATGTGGTGGGTTGTAAATTTGTTCCCCCTGAGTTTCAAATTTTAGTTGAAAAAATTTTCAATAGAGGGCGCTGCAGATAGTAATCCCGTAAATAGAAAAATATATAGAAAATTACAACCAATTTTTTCGAAAGTAATGAATAAAAGAACAAAACAATATTTTCAAACAATCGTTCGCTGTTCACAATTGGAGGAAAAATCGGTGAATTTCAATTCTTCTTTTTTGACGTACCGGCTTACTAAGTGCAGCGCTATCTATTGAAATATTTTTGAACTAAAATTTGGAACTCTGAGGGAAATAATTTAGGGCCCACCACATTAATTTTCTGCAAGAATTTGTTTTAATCATTAACCGTTCTCCTGTTATAAATTTTTGAAAACAATCCGTCTTTTTCAGGACACTTTGTAAGATCTCACTTCAAGTTTTAGTATTTTTAATGATATTTTGGAATTTTTGAATCTCTTTACATTTTTTCTAATGCCTGGACTTAAACTAAAAATTTCCGCTCAAAATCAGAATCATTGGGAGTGATTAAGTGGCGCAAACGTAACTGTGTTCGGAAGTAAATACACTGCCACAAAAAAAAAAAAAAAAACATTAACCCAGAAGGATTTGAGCTATCTTCAGGAAACTTAAAATGGATGTCCCTTATGACAAGATAAGAAGATAATTACAAATTCAGAACAAAAGATTGTTTTATTTAGAAATTATCACACAATAAAGGTTACAAAACCGTAACTTGTAGAGCCTCCTCTTGCAGCTATACAAAACAAAAAATGGCGTGGTATGGAGTGAAATAGGTTACCTATGACCACTGGGACTAAATCGGGATTAATCATTGAAGATAACATGCCTCCTGTCTGTCACAACCCACCTGATCAAGTGCAGCGAAAATCCAATCCATCGCAATGGAACGTCGGTTCCAGTTACAAGCGTCTTTCAATCAGCTCTGTTTTTCTTGATACCATCAGTTTCTTTTAAGGTGTGGAACTTATAATAACGGCTTTCCTTCCAGACTTCCCCCGCTCCCTTCCACTTCACTGGATCATTTTCAGCTGTTCTCCATTCCTACTTCTTTCAATTTTTTGTTCTTTTCCAATTTTTTGTTATGTGTGGCCCTGACGACGTCCTTTTTTTTTTTTTTTTTTTTTTTTTTTTTTTTTTTTTTTTTTTTTTTTTTTTCCCCACTACATCAATTATTGCATGCAACGCATACCTATCCTGCTCCAATAATCTAGCAACGAAGTCAGGTAAAAGGGGGCTCCCCCCTCCGCCTGTTCGATATTACATGGCTTGGCTTGGCTTGGTTGTGTCCGTTGTTAGGATGCACGATCTTCGTGCTCAATTCTGTTTCTAAAATGTCTTTACCTACCGCAATAGAATAATTCATTTTATTTTAACTTACACTAAGCTACTACCATATCTCTCCGACCGTTATGGCGGCCGATACGAGCATAGAACCAACCTGCTTCTCTGAGATCTGCTGCAGATCCCTTTAAAAAGTCCAACAATTGTTCTTATATCTCTAAAAGGTCGTCCTAGTCACAATAGCGTCCTTACAACTCGATAGTTTCGTTTGAAGTGCCCTTTGACACAAAGTTTCACTTTCAATCGTAACGTTCTGCGCGTCTTGTACGGGCATAGCGAGCTGACCTTTCCTCACTGATGACGAAATTTAAATAATCTCTTACCAAACTACATTCCTGTCGAGTTTGTTGGTTGCAGTTCAATTCATTCTTGAAGCATAAATTTTTTTGTGACAAACTGCATTTCAACCTTTGAAGACAGTTCAGTTTTCGCTACTTAATCACTCTCAACATTTCAGGTTTTGTGCTCAAAATTTAAGTCCAAGCACTGGAAAACATGTAATGAGACTACAAAATAGCGGTAAAAAATAGTTGTTCGTTACTTCAAAGTCGAAAACGCCCTCTATATCTGCATTTTTGAAACTACATATTCAAAATTTATCTTCCAAAAAAAAAGTAATAAAAATAATTTTAGGGAAAACCGCAAGCGAATCGATCATTTTTTTCGTTTTTTTTAATCATCATTTGAAATTTTGGAGCTAAACTTGAATGGTACTTATCTCCGTCGGAAGACGTTTGTTACCCTTATTTTTGCCAGTATATTGTCTGTCTAGATATCTACTATCCCCCCTTAAAGTTTTGTTATATATATATATATATATATATATATATATATATATATATATATATATATATATATATTATATATATTAGGGCGGTCCTTATATGAGGTTAAAAATAAAATTTTGAATTTGCAACGGGCCATCCCCTAGTGTTGATCTAGTATATAAAAAAGAATTACTGTAATTTTTTGAGATTTTTGAGACAAATTTTAAGGGTCGCTACCACAGCTGAAACGTTTAAGTTTTTAGGAAAAATTTCGAATTTTCCCATTTCAGTTAAAAAAAGTGTTTATTAAACATTTCTTACAATTTATAACTAAGCACATCTATTAAAATTAAAAAAAAAAAAAAACCTCTTTCAATTAAATAAATAAAAAACCAAGTCAAAGTATATTGCCTTTTAAGGTGCTTTTCAAGTCCGAATATTTGCTTCTGAACTGTTCAACAGCAACAATTACTGCTTTCTTTCTTCGTCTTTTATAAGAAGTTTATTCTATTCTTCCATTAATGAAACTCCACGTTCCGATAAATTATTTACAACTTTTAATAAACTATTTCTTTACTTTGCTTGTAGGATTCGTCTTTCTATTCTGTCACATCTTTTTGTGAAAATTCTGAAGATAAACTCAGTAAAATTACTAAACTAAACTCTTAAAACTAAGTTTTAAAAAACCGCATTGTGTTGCTCGATGCAAAATCATTCAAACCCTTTTTAAGGACTGCATCTGAATCTATTTAGGCGCTCTTTAAGGGTTTATCATCTCCTTTTCTTTTTAAAGCGTCCACCATTCTCCCTTTCATTTCTTGAGGAATGCAATCGTCAAAAAACGCAACAGTGACAAGCTCCTCTGATAGATATCACAAATGGCGAACAAACTTGTTCATTGCACACTTTGAAACCTCATAATTAACTCTTTCATACTTTTTTAGGCTTTTTAGGAGTTGCAAATCATATTTTGGGGCAAAACAAACTGTTGCTGCTTGAAACCAGCTCTTTATATAGCTATTTACTACAAACGAGCATATGTAGCGAATGCCAGCTTTTTCTTGTTCGGAAAGTTCAAGCTGATCTCTAAATAAATATTTTTTAGCAGCGTAAATTGCCTTTGCCATCCATCGAGCACGATGTAACTCCTCTGAAGCGTATCCCCTTTTCGGAAGTTTCCTCCAAGAAATATGATGGTCAAATCTAAAAGTTCTTTGTAGTCGTCTCGAGATTGGAACTGGTTAAGTTGGTTCCTGGCAATTTTGACCGTATCTGGTGCATTTTGGATTACTTTTTCGTGGATAAAAACATCAGATATGGCAGTTTGAAGACTGCTGTGATTGATGGAGCTCCAAAAATGTTTAAATCGTTTGAATATCAGTATTTCAGGCCCTGTTGATTATCCAATAGATTTAACCACAACATCCTCAAGCATTATTTCAAGAACATGACGGTGACAAGTCATCCAGAGTAATTATCTGCTAAATTTTTTCCTCAGTGAGGACAAATACTCCTTTTTGTGGTCCTGTGTTTGTCGAAGTTGTATCAAAACACAGGCATTTGACTTGGTCACTGATTTCCCAGGATTCTAGGGTCTCGCAAACAACCGAAACTATCGTTTCTTCTGTTCTCGATTGGAGTTCCGTTACCGAAAGTATTTCCTCAACAGCTTTTCTTGAAACAGTGATTGGTATTCGATCAACAGTTTCACTGCCTGCAATGTCTTTTAAAAGTTTTCCAGCAATGTGAACGGTTAAAGGAATATCGAGTGAGAATTTACTTTTCAATTTCATATTGGACAGCAATCTTTCTGCTTATCATTCTAAAACGCCGAAGAGAAGATTTGTTTAAGTTGTAATCCGATGCTCTCTTAAAAAATTCTAGCGATTTCAACTCAGACTGAGTAAATTTTCACTCCTTTCCAGTTTTGAAAACGCACTTTCCTTATAGGAGTGAATTTCATTCCTTTTGCGGAGCGGTTATTTTCACTCCTTTTGGATAAGTTAATTTCACTCCCTTTTGATAAGCTATTTTCACTCTTTTTTAAGACTAAATTAATATTGTAAAAGAGTGGCTGCTTTTCGGTTTGGAAAGCCGATATTTCACTCTTTTTTAGAATAAAATAGGTAAAATCATTTCACTCTAATTTGGTGAAATTGATTTTTAAATGTGTTTTCATGTGCTTATGCTGTGTATTTGAATTTAAAACTGTTTTTAAAATTGTTATTTCATTTGAAAAAAAAATTAGTTTTTAGGTTAAAAAAATGTGAAAAAAAAAAAAACCTGTTTTTAGTGTTTCCGAAGAGGATGCACAAAAACTGCATGGTAAGTAGTGCGAATAATTTTCTTTTTTATTAAAACTTTAACTGATAATATTTCTTGAACTACTCGTATATCGTTACAAATCACCCACTTGCAATATTACGTACATTTCCGATTCTAAAGATTGAAATAAAATTAAAAAACCCACACAGTTCCAAATAAATAGATTTAAAATTTTGAAACTTTATATTGTATTCTCAATGTGCCTTTTAACATTAATAATGTTTTAAAAGTTAGATCAGTCCAAATTAATTTAAAAAGTCACTCATAAATTATGACAAGATACGTTTGAATTCAATTTTGTTTCTTCGGGGCCATTCTTAAATTACGTAAGGACAATTTTGGCAATTTTTGACCTTCCCTTCCCCCTATGTAAGGGTCTGTAAGATTCCCCCCCCCCTCCCATCTACGTAAGATTCTTTTTTTTTTCTTCACAATAATAAAATAACAAATATTATATCACTGGGATCGTTCTTAAATTAACTATCATTATTATTTTTTAAAACCTTTTTGAGTAAAGAAATGTTTACTGTAAGGAATCTAGACCGAATGTTTTTTCGACGAATAATTTTTGTATATGATGCGATAATAATTAAAAATAAGACATGCAAAACACAGAGCGATTCTTTTATTATATTTTACACGTTTCATTCTTTGAAACACTAGTAAAAAACAGCTCATCCTATGATACCTTTTACCTTCCTGAAGCAAATGAAATATAATATTTGCCAAACCACTTCACCGCGGATTTCTAATGTAAAATATCGGCTTGGAAAATATTACGTAAGAATGGATCTAACCCCCCCCCTCCTTCTATGTAGTAGGTACGTAGGGTATGTAGAGAATTTTCCACCCCCTCCCCCTCAGGACCCTTACTTAATTAATTACACATATGAATGAGTGTATTATACAAAGTTTATGAAATTCTTTAAAGTTTATTATACACACAAACAATATTTGATTAATTTAAAATATACGCAGTGGTTGGAGCTCCGACCATCGGGAGCGAATTCGGTATCCGACTTAAAGATTTGCGCATGGTCGGGTCTGTAATACCTGCCTAAAATATATATACAGTACACACACACACCAAAGATGGTAACGACTGTTTCAAATGTCATATTTTTGATTCGATGAACGAAACAAAATTGTTGATGAAAGTTTCATTAATTTGGAAGAAAAAGTTACAAAAAGTTCGCCGTAACATTGCACGTGGGTGATTTGTAACGATATACGAGCAGTTCAAGAAATATTAACAGTTACAAGTTTTAATGAAAAAGAAAATTCTTCGTACTTACCATGCAGTTTTTTGCATTGCCTTCAGAAACCTCATTCGGCAACAAATATTGTTTTAAATCATTAAATGAAGACATTTAGATAGCGACATGCACTTGGTACTCGCGACCAATGTTAGTTAAGCCGAACACACATGGAGGCATAGAAGATTCTCCCTAAACAAAATCACGTGACAGAATTGAACCAATGAAAATGTTTTTGAGTCCTTCTTTTAAAGAATGTTTTTATTTTTCGCTTATCCAAAGGAGTGTTTCCGAATTTCACGCGAATAAGGAAAAGTTTTAGTCTTGGTTTTTTCGTAAAGCGTCTTTTTTCGATAAAGCTAGCATTCAGAAAGAATGAACACACTCGCAATAGATTTCACTCCTTTTAAGAGTTATTTTTTCGCTCTTTTGAATTAAGAGTGTGGATCATAACCTACGCTTTTAAACGTTGTTTGTAAGCGTCAAGACGACAGCTGCTTTTGTATCACTTGCCTTTGTTGCATCAAGACCCACAGCAACACCATTATTTATAACGTTTTTCCTACCTCTTTTTCTTTTGCAAGTGGGTAAGTTTCACGATAAACTTGCATTTAAAGAACAGCTGTAACTTTTAAACAAGTCACATTTACCTTCATTTTCCTCTAAAGGAGTTAGTACTCGTTCAAACAGCAGTCTTGTATTTTCTTCCTCACATTTCTTCATTGTTTCGAAACTAATCATTTTTTTAATGAGCATTGCTTCTTTCTCCAACTATTTTGCATCTACTTTATCCAATTTACCAAAAAAAAAAGACGCCATTATTAGTATTATTCCCCAATGAAAGAAATAAAATTTCACCAGCCTTGCTCTCTGAACATATGGTCGTAAAATATTATATCAAAACATTAAACTTGAATTTGACTCCCTTCTACCTTTTACAAGGGGGAAGGTAGACTTCTTGTGCAAACAGCAGGTGATATTGATTTTTATTTATGCATTTTTCAGTTTACAGTAAAGTTCATTTGAATTTTGGGGGGAAATGCAGAATTTTCACAACTTTGAAGCTCGGTAGCGACCCCTGAAATACATTTCTTTTGCCTGAAATTTTTGCGGAAGTCTTATTTCAGGCCGCAAACGAAAATGGGAGGAAGGCCCGTTCAAATTTCAAAAGTTCATTTTTAAGGACCACCCTAATATATATATATACACACACACACACACAGTATACCCTCGTTTTACACGGGGGTTACGTTCCACGGAAATGCCGTGTAAATTGAGACCTAATAGTAGTGTTAAAATAAGGGTTAGGTTCCGTAGATAAAAGAACTATTTTATTCTAGCGATGACTAATTGTACGGTAAGTTTAATGTGCACTTGTATCAATTTTTATGCACAACATGCATAAAGAAAACATAAATTAATTTCTTGTTCTTGGGGGGGAGGGTTATTAATAGGAGCTGGCAGTGATAGTCTTTTGAATTAAGAATTTTCTCTGTAATTTTTTGCAGAGGATTAACGCATCCATGACCACTTGCGTCATTTCCATGATAGAATCTTCCTTCACTAAAAAATCGGAAAGATCATTTCTATGAAAGAATCTTCCTTCACTAACAAACCAGAAAGATCACTTCTATTGTGCAGGTATGGCTCAAATTTTTCAATGTGAACGTTTTTGGTTGTGTCACCGATGTCGGTATCCTCGTTGGTTTTGACGCACAAGTAAAGGATTAATGCAAAACATTTTCACACGAATTGCAGATGACCCAAACAGGAAATGCATTTGCCATGCAAGATGCAGGCGATGAAATAACGAGGTGATTTAAATTTCTTGCCGAGTCTTTAAAGTTTGCGACTTTTCTTGAGATTTCGACAGACTTTAAGACCCCATATCTCAAAAACGGGGAGGCGAGGGCACACAGTTCATGAGTCAAAAAGAAATGTCTAAATTTGCTCTTTCGAATGCGACCATTTTGAACTTTTTTCATGATTACTGAAGTCGTGTGGTTCCCTAGTTAGACTTGCGGAAATGTAATGCACTTTTGTGAATGTCTGCTATTAGTTTTTTTTTTCATTTATATTTTGAAAATATATTTTCTGACTATTCTGAGTACATATCCTAGGGTTTGTTTAGCCTTTGCCGACCCCTTGAAAAGTCTGAAATGTCGCTCTTGCTTTATGCGCCCAAAATCACTGTTGGTTGCGTGCTTGGGCAGAAGCTGATGATTTTGTAACCGTCGGACAGGAAGCAAAGAAAAAGGTTGATTTCGCAAAGCAATTTAAATTTTTGATATGTGATTTGTGCCTCTATTTTTCAAGGATACCGTGCTTGTGTCTAATTTGCTCTTGTGATAAGTAGGCCTAAAACTCGGAAACATACATTTAATAACTAAAACGTTATTTCCACTTGAAGTATTACTACATCGGTAACGAAGACTTCATGTCTCTCGCCTGGTTGTGCCAACACTGTCACACTCACACAAAGACTACAATATTTAAAGAAACCTAATTTCCACATGAAGTATTACATTGCTAACGAAAATTTCGTGCCACCCTCCCTGACTGTGCCACAGCTGTTACGGTTCTACCCAGGGTTCGCTCGGGCTAATCTCCCCTAACCTGTCACCATGAATAGGAAGGGTAGGGGATTAAGAGTGGACAATAGCTGCTGGAAGAGCAAACTGAACACCTGCTGTTTGGAGGGAATTTAGGGAAAATTGGTAGGCGAAACATTTTGGAATAGGGATTTTTCGCAGGACTTGGTTTATGTAGCGTACAGGATATTCTATTTTAACTTGAATTACTGAAGTTTGTTCTAAAGGGGCGATGGATAAGTTGTTTTATGCCGATGCAGATTGCATTCATGTAGGAGAATAACTGAAATAAATTACAAAAAGAAATAAAATTTAAATTTTGATAATCTCGAAAATGCAATTAGTTTGTTCCAGAAGTCTTTGATTTTATGACTTTTCTAAAAAGTATTTTGGAGTTTTTTTCTTTTCCATTCATCCTACAGTTATTATTATTTATGCTACTACATTATAATTCAGCAATTTTTCGGAATTGAGTGGTTTTTTTTTGTATAGGATTTTTTTCCAATATTTTTATATTTTGTAGTGATGTTGAATACTTCAAACTTTGAATTTTACTTAAGTACAGATTCTAAATATGTTTCTGATAGAAATTATTAAATATTTTTTTAATTTAAGTATAAACACTTTATTTTAAATTTTTTTAAGGCGTTTTTTGCTTTGGGAAACTTAAAAACTTTTTAAGGCATGAAAATTCAATTTTTTGAAACACATACGAAAATAGCCTATACACTAACTTATTTTTAGAAGAAACGATTAATAAGAGCAATTCATTCAATTACATGTTCTAGTCTTTTGTTAAAACTAAGTTTGCACTTTTAAGCTAATTGGTCGATTACCGATTAATTGGCAGCCGGTGACTTGATCTGATTAATTCTAACACAAAAGCGAATTAATTGCAAATAGATATTTTTAAAAGATAATGTTTTTTTTTTTTCAAAGTGACACTAATTTCCATATAGAGTAGTACTACAATTAAATGAAAAAATATTGTAAAATAATAATATTGCTTCAATAATCAATTTATACAGGACAAAAAGTATCAGTTTTTAAAACAAATTGCAAAACGTATGTCGTAGTGTATTTAAAAGATGAATATGAAGACTGAATTTTTTTTTCTCCGAATAGTATTCCCTCAAAAGTTAGAGAAGCGTGGAAAACTGTGACAGAAATGCATATAACCATTTCATAACCACCAACTTTGCTTTTGAACAATAAAAAAATTGTATTTGTGTATTGGGGTATTGTTAAGAAAGTCATCCTGCATATGTCCTCGTTCTAAGCATTTTTAGATAATTATAATTAAAAAAATAAATCCATTCGCTAATTAATTAGCTAAAATTGGATATCAATTAAATATTTGGCAGTGTGATCGATAACCATTATGGCCGATTAATTGGTTCATCCCTAGTTAAGATTAAAGACTACTTATTTACTGTTAAGAAATATCGTCGAAGAGAAGCGTCGAATACTGAAGCTTTTAAAAGATATTTTTAAAAGATGCTCCTTATTTTAGTAAAAATAGTACATTAAATTATGTACTGCGAAATATTATAGGAAATCTAAAATAAATACTTTACTTACAGTAACTAGTTAACATAATAATTCTAAGAAATTATTAAAACCATCTTAAAGCCATATCTAATCATGATAAAACTGCAAAGTTTTTATGGAAATAATTTTAACTGAATTTTCAAGCAGTGTAATTGTTACTGCGAGAATAACAAGTTAAGGAAAACATAGAAAAAATGTAGTTTTACCTACCTAAATAATAGACATACATAAAACAAATTTAAACCTTTTTTTAAAATCAAAACTTAAGATCTCATCAAAAGTAAATTTGCAAGGAATGGGCATGCTACTCATATTTTGCTTGAAAAAAAATGAATAAATATTCAGCTTCAATGTCATTTTTTTTAATTCTCAGAATGATTTATGACTTAATCATCTGGATCAACCTCTACAAAATGACTTACATTTTGTCAACATGATAAATTTAACAAAAACTGAAATTTTAAATCTATAATTGAGTTAAATAAAATATGACTTCAAAAGAAATTCTTGGCCTGGTAGATGGTAAACACTGGCTTTTTAAGTTTCAACACTAGAAATGTTAAAAGGAAACTACTGGCTGCTATCTTCATATTAAAGCTACAAAAGTTGTTAATATAATTATTCCCTAAACATAACTTAATGTAACTCATTTTATAAGAACTTTTAAGTTAAATAGAATACACTGTTAATTATTAAATAGTTTCTAGTTTCATGGGTTCTATATACACAATCATTTTAATTAAACATAATTTATTCTGTGCTAATTGTGTATAACTTAAAGGAAGACATTTTATGTGATTTTTATTGTAAAATATATGATCACAACATTATTATAGGTCTAGCTTCATTCCATTTCTAGTTTGAATAAATAGTTCTAATTGAACGTTATTAGTAATATGTCTATCTATTCACTTATCCATTTTGAATTTTAATTTTTTTATTAAAAATAAAACGTACATATTATTGGACTTACATGTATATTTTGTTTATTGGCAAAATTGGCTCCGCTACGCTTCTGTTCTTTAGCTTGGAGTAAAACATCTTTCTTGTTTTTTTTTTTGCCGTGTCTGGCTTGTGGTTATGGACATCGCGATAATTTTCAATGCCATTTTCATTTAAAGCAATTCGCTATTTGCACTGTGGGTCTGTACACATCCAATATGATTTTGCATTACTTCTGTAATGTATCCTGAACACATAATCTTCGAAAATCAACAATTTCCCTCCGCGTTTGGAGGAAATAAAAGAGAAATCCATTTTGCAATTGAAGGAGCTAAAAAAACGGTCAACCAAGAGAGAGATTCCCACACGTGTTGTTCAGAGGGAAAAGAAAAATCCTTATTCTAGCCTTTTCTTGCTCTCCCTCAGTTTGATTGACACTAATCCCCTCTGTGGGCGATGCCCACTCGTCAAGTTTCCGCTTGACTGGAGGGGCGAGCGAACCGTGGGTGACACCGCTGTTACACACAAACACACACACAAAGAGTTGAAAAATACGCAATTTTTACATAGAATATTACGACATCGATGACAAAAATTTCGAGGGGGGGGCGAATGCCAACCCTGGATACGCCAGTGCCCCCTCAAAGGGTGTGGATCAAACCCTACATAAATGAGATGAAAGCGTCTGTCGAATTACCATCCGCCCCCCATTTTCCCCCGGAGCAGGTTCATTGCATTCTTAATTTACTTTCAACAGATGGCACTAGGATTTTCAAGCCACCTTTGAGAAATTTCGTGGTTTAATTATTAAAACTAATATTTCAGATTGAGGCATATATGTGCCATACTTCCTGTCTTTAACTTTCAAAAAAGTGTTTTAAGCTCTCAATGAACTTTCGAAGTTTTATTTTCTCTTACTATCAGGGCGTTTTAACGTGCTATTTTTGGCAAACCTCACACACCCTCACTCAAGCCAAATTCATTTTTCTTACATCCTACCGCTCATTGGGAGGACGTTGTTTTTAATTTACTATCCAAAATCGTCTAAAATAAACAATTTTTATATATAATGGTTCTAGTCATTTTCAGCACTGGTAGTAATTTTGTTATGCGTCGACAGGAGTTAATAACGTTTCTAGAGTTTAAGAGCCATTCATTTACACATATGGCTAACTACTGTTATTAAGAGTCAAATATTAGTGTATGCATTGCTGGAAAAGAGGTAATAAAATGGATATTTGCTCTTATACATGTTCTTACGTGAAACCAACTCATTTCTTTTTCATCTTTGCAGAACAATCCCTCAATCTCCAAAAGATATATGTTTTAAAAAACCAGTTAAAATTAACCTAGTTTCTGACAGAAAAATAAATTATGCATAAAACATAATTTTAAAAAAAGTGCAATATCAATTTGACTACTTTAACACTATCGTTATTCAGGCGACATGTTCTATGAAACTATAGCGCCATGAAAAGCTAATAACCATGCTCTTTTAATTGATAATTGTAAATAAATATGCATATTGTAAATATTATTGAAATTGGCCTTAAGTGAATCGTTTTAGAACCTGCCCAAGAGCAGTACTTGAGCCACGAACCCCCCCCCCCACCCCCAACGAAGAAAATTAAATAATATAAGCAGAGGCACATCGAACTACTCTTTTTGGTTGAGGTAAAATTCTAATTTTATCGAATGATAAAACCCGAACTTACAAGCATATCATAACATTTGTACATAACATCTAATGAGAGGGACAATTGGCATCATTGCCAAAGTTTTTTTTTTTTTTTTAATTTTAAACAGGGAAAAGAATTTCTATGTTGCATTATTTTCCTAATCGTCAGAAAAATTTGCCGAATAAGGAATTTTTGGGGAGATCGCTTCCATCGAGGCGCCCCTGAATGTTAATGTCTTCATTTCTTCATAAGCTTGCCAGTTTAAATTTAGAGAACCGTTTTTTTTTTTTTTTTTTTTGGTGTTTTTAAGCAAGGATTTTTTTTTCTTTTAGGGGGGAAGGGGGCGGACGATTTCAAATCTGCCCAGGAGCGGCATGGAACTAATTCGACTCTGCTTACAATTCCATTCTTTTGTGACGTTACACACTACACACATGGCACTATATGTTCCATGTCAAACCCCTTATAGAGATTTTTGGTTTTAATAAATGAACGAATATTTTTGTCTCACGTCTTCTCATCTGCTTTTGACATTTGTTCCCAATGTTATGTAATCGATGCATGAACATTATGTTCCTTTTCCGTTTCTTTCTTTCATTAACTCTCGAGAGATGGCGCTGCCTTACAAATGTCGAAGGGCTGGCAACGAAAAGGTAGTACTACTATGATTGAACTTGTTTAATGGGAGTTCTAGTTCAATTGACTGAAATTTTATTGCCAGGTCTTTTCAATTCGCAAAATTTTCAGGTGAAGCCCCCAAATACTCAGTGACATCGAAAATTGCGTTTGTGGAGCTTTCATCTTCGAAAATTACTGACCCTACTGCTATTACAAAATATGGTCTCACATCGTGATGTTAAGACTTGAATTTTAGAAAATATTGAGGGAAGGTTACGTATACCGCCTTTCTCTAATATCATACAGAATTAGGTTTTTTAAAAAATACTCAAAAAAATGAAGTGGAATAGCTCCTGAATATAAATCACTGCTTAAGTTTTCAGGACCAAAATTTTGAAAAAATATCCTGGGCGGCAGAGCACCAGAACCTTCTTCCCGTAAAATCTTCAAAGATTGTCTGCAATTGAAAATTTTAAACTTCAATTTCGAAAACTTGCAGAGGGAGGCGGAATTGATTTCGATCTATTAAAAAGAAATCGATCGGGATAGTCCTTGAGTTCCATCACTTACCCTAACATCAATAAATATGGCCTACAATCGTGATTTTGAGGCTTCAATCTCTAGAAATTTCCGATGAGACCGCTGTACCTCTCCCCCCCCCCCCCCTAATATTAGCTAAGAAAATCTAAAACTGCGTTTTTAAGACTACAAATTTTAAAAATTTTCCGGGAGAGAACCACCGGACCATCCTCTCCTGGCAAATTCTGTTAGATTTGTATTAACAAAATAAAGTGACAGTAAATCCAAATAAAGCAGATGCTTTCGGTATTATTTAATGATACATCAAACACACTTTACCTAGATATTTTTGTCGTATCTGTGCAGATACCCCTAAAAATGACTAGTAATAGTAACTTACGGTTAAATTAGCCCAGTATATGAAAAGGTTTTGAAGAGAAAATTTGTCGTAACTACATTCCTTAGTTTTAAATAAGAACTTCTACAAAAATACGTTCCTACATAGGTTAGTTAAGTTACTTACGGAACGACTATTGCGAGTTGAACATTAAAAAAGTCACAAATCAAAGAAACGAGTTGTAAAACTTTAATGATCAATTTTTCATTTTAAACTCTACTGCAGATACATACCACATCTGTGCTTAGCACGGCAGCATACTACCATTCTCTAAAACGCCTCTAAAATATTCAGGAACGTTGCTGTAAAATAATAGGCTGCTAGTGTGCCTAATTTCTGCCAATAACATGTCTGGCAAAAGAAAAAAAAAAAACTCCTGCTAAAAGTCCAGCAACCTTCCTGAAAGTAACCTGGAATCTTACTGAAAAAAATCAGGATTGTTTCCAAGAAATCTAACGGATATTTATAGTAACAGATTGGCACCTTCCTGATTTACTAGGAAGGTTCCAAGATTACTTTAGAAAATATGCCCGAAGCTAAGGCAGAATTGCAAACAAGTACCGACCATCTAATTTGCCGACAACTACTGCAAGGCAAAAGTATCCAGAGACTGCATTTCTGCTTTGTTTAAGGTTGTTCAATCAGGACGGGTAAATCAAATCTGTAGGCAAAGCCCGTAATACAGATGATGAGCATCTCTTCTTACTTTTAGCTGAAAATATTTTTCAGAACAGTGCAAAGCCTGCATTAATGCAACTTGAAGCAATTCAGAAAATTTTAACAAAGATACGCATTTTTCACAAGAAACTTAAAATTCATGAATATTGCTGGAAATAATCTCCGACACTTTGGAATTTTCTTTTTGTGTATCATCAAACATGGTATTAAATTGAGTGAAAAAGTTCTAGGACATGTTCCTGGAATCCCAGTTTTTCTTCTAATATAACCAAAAATGGCCTATTATTACATGTTTAACACTTCAATTCTGAAAAAAAAAAAAAAAATTACATTACCAAAGATTGTCTAAAATTGCCTTAATTTTGATTATTGGAGCTTCCATATCCGTTTTGCGCAAATATTACTTTACAATATAGTGATATATTGCTAATTCTTTCTTTTCAGATACATACATGACGCAATTCTCCTGAGCTGCATGTTCATATTCTAGTAATTACCTCTTCCCTTAATAAATCAGATGCTCTGCTCTGTCTCTCTTCCTATGTATATACACGTTTGAAAAAAAAAGGGGGGGGGGGATCGTCAAAGTCATTTTTTATTTTCTGACTCTGTAACGTCCAAAGACCATGAATAAGATATGTGAGATTGAACTGTTTAGAGGTCTCTTTTTTCAGTTTTGAGGAAATCTCAATGTGTTGGGGGAGGATGGGAATCTTTGTAAAAATAAATCATATACAATAGTTTGACTTTATTAAATAATTAAAATTAGTACATTAAGCAGTAGCGTGAATGAAAGTTATCAATCTGTCAACAGAAAATAGGCTAATTAGGATTTTAAAAAGGGTAATATAGTGAAATCCCGCAACAACGAACTTCAGTTGACCACAAGTTTTGTTCTAACTGGAATATCATTGTAATAGAGTTCAAGTCATGTGATGACAGTTGAATTGAGACGTGAAATTCATTTCGCTGTAACTGGATTTCACTATTTGTAATGGACAGAATACGAACATTGTTTTAAAATATATTTAGAACCTGCAAATGCTTCACAATTATAATACTATGTTTTCTATACCCATTATATACTGATTATATTATGTTTACTTTTTCTAACCTTATGCTTTTTTGTTGAAATAAAAGTTTTAAAAGTTTTTAAATCAATGAAAACATAAAGTCCCAACTAAACACCATAAATTTAGTTTTTGTAGTAATAATAGTAAATATAAAGCACATCAACTAGGAAAATAGGAAGCTCCAAGTTGTGTTTATTAAAATTTGGTTAGCTTAGTTCAGTATAAGTGTCAAAAGCACAATCCACTAATTACCCAAAAAATGTTTTTAATTAAAATTTTAGAAGACTACTTCATATAATTCTTGAATAAAAAATAAACATGTGAAAATCATGACAGAAAAAAATATTGATATTGCTTGCAAGTGCTTCTGATACAACACTCATGCCACGGACGGAGCAGGAACAAGCACACAGTACTACGCGTTTACAATCACGCTTTAGCAACGTTATTAGTCGCAAATATGCTTTCACAGCTGAAATGCAACCCAGCGACGAGTTTTCCATCTGCCGGCTGCATCTCAGTAGCTCAACATAGTTGTTTGGCGATCAAGTGTAGGAGACATCCACATTTAGTAAAGGCGCTCGTGCTTCGTAGTAAAAAGCAATTGATGATTCTGTACTAAACCTGAAGTTTTACACACTCAAAGTTTGGAATAAAGAGTAGATAAGCATTTTTCAGTAGAAATTAAAGACTTATGTTTTTCTTTCTGCTTATCGCTAAACACCAAATGGGGAAGCGATAAAGAAAGGGAATTAGTACTTATTTCATTCCTCTGGAAGTTTTCGTTATGCAGTGGTGGCGCTAGGAAATCCCCGACGGGGGGCAAGCTTGCACGACAGGGGGCTGGGGGCATAGCCAAATTTTAGTTTACAATGTCCCCCCTCCCCTAATTTAGGCGATAAAGAAGCTAGTCATTCTTGCGCCTAACAACACGAATTCCCCATAAAAATTAAAAGCAAAAAAAATTGATTTTTAAAATAGATAAAATGAAATATGTAGAAAAAAATCAAATTTAAAATGAAAAACACGAAACTAAGATTTTGTGAAAAAGCAGGGTCATTGCAAGATCAATAAAATAGAACTGTTTGAAAATCAGAATTTGACGAAAAATCTGAATATGATACGTAAAATCATTATAAATGGGTGTTCTCAGCAGAGAAAGAAACTTACCAACAGGTACAGAGCCGAATTCAGCTCCAAGTTGTCCCTAGGCAGATCTGAAATCTTCCACTTCCCTCCCCCCCCCCATAAAAAAGATAATAAAATAAAAAGGATGCAAAATGTCCGTCATTTAAAAAAAAAAAACCCGCAAAAAATAGTGTACCTGAAATTGAAACTGTCAAGCTTATGAAGAAATAATGGCATTTTATATTCTGGGGTGTCCCGATGGCAGGTTACCTCCCAAAAAATTACTTATTTGGAAATTTGGGGACAAATTTGCAACATTGACATTCTTTTTATTTTTTTTTAAATTGTTTTTCTATTATTCTTAACGTTCCTTCTGATTAGGTGTAATGAATGTTTGATATTTTTGCATGCTCGTGGGTCATTCTCCTGCAATGTGGAATTTTACAATCCTGAATTTATAATTTTTGAACTTTTCAGGAAGGATGCAGTTTGGCATTGTTTTGAAAGACAAAATATGTGTCTTGGTAAGACTACAATATTTCATTGAACATGTACATTTATTTTGCAGATAATGATACTTTAGTTCAGGGGTCTAAAAATGTCAGTTTTCTCAATTTTCTGATCTTTGAGGAGCTGTAATTTATAAAGGGTAAACAAACACACAATTACAGTTACATATTCTTATTAGCATGGTTCCAGTGATTAGTTTCTGCCGTATTTCATTTTGTGTTTCCGTCCCCTACGCGAGTTATCCCCCTTTGAAATGAGTAAAGATTTCACATTTGACCTTGAACTTTAACCTGTTGCCATTATTTTAATTATTAAGTTAGAGCCACGTAACTCAGCATGTAAGACTATCATCTTATACACTTTAACCTCAAAGCGTAAAATTAACTGCCATAAATATAATTCAAATAGATTTTGACCAAAATGCTAAGGTCTATAAGTCCCGTTTTTGACTGAGAAAATCACTTTTGATGACCTCTAAAAAATCAAGGGTTAAGGGTAGAGAAAAAATAAAAGTGGTTTTAAACATCATTCATATGCATCTTTTTGGGATATGAGTTTCAAAAAGATTAAAAATGGTCGAGCGGACTCATCCGTTGAATCTGTATGGAATGACCCAGAATTGAAAGAAGAACAGATGATCAAAGTACGGAACACAAAAGCCTTAAATGAGGCAAACTTTTGGTTTGGATGATGAGAAGAGCATTTGTGAGGAGGTGGGGTAAGAGTAAAAGACCTACGAAGCACCGAAGTTATAAATTCGTCGTTACTTTTAATAATAAATACGTGTATAAAAGAAAGAGAACTATCAGTTCCATTTCAATTGTGAATTGGATGCAAGGATCGACAGAATTAAGAGTAGAGAGTAAAACTTCATTATCAACATGGTTTTGGCTAAGCAAAACAAAGCAACCATCAACATAACGAATATAGAACGGAAATGTTTATGGTTTCAAAAAGTTTAGTCTCACAATAGTGCATATAAATGTTACTTTACTAGAAATTTAAGGATTACCTATTGCTAAACCTTCAGACATGCACCTTCAAATACAAAAGTATTCTGCTCAAGACAAGCACGAGTAAGAGAAACAAGTTCATCAATCTCAAAACTTGAAAAGGACTACTCTTGGAGTCTCAATTTGAGACAATCCAATGCCCAAATAACAGGCACATTGGGTAAAAAGTGATTTCACGTCAAAGAGGAATGTCGGGAACCCCGACATTTCTCTTAGGCCAATTGTTTCAAATATTGGTACTGCATCATACAAACTAGCTAAGTATTTAGTTTCCATCTTTTCTTCCTTTTTGGTTAGCAATTCTTTTAATCTCAGAAATTCAGTTGATTTTCTTCAAAAGCTACGTTACTTTAATCCTCATGGCTTAAAAATGGCTTCTTTTGACGTGAAATCACTTTTTACCAATGTGCCGTTTATTGGGGCATTGGATTGTCTCTAATTGAGACTCCAAGAGCATCATTTTTCTACTTTGAGATTGATGAACTTGTTGGTTTCAAAACCTAAGCTTTGTGTAAAGAAATATGACGCTATTTATCTTTGCTTTGATATTAATTTCAGAACATTTTACTAATTAAAAATTTAGTCAAAAGACCAAGAATAAAACATTAATGTAAATGGCAGAAGAAATATCTGAAGAGAAAAAAATAGGAAACTAGATGATTCGTGCGAAACATTCGCGCTCGAAATTTATAGCCGTGCTGTATAAAAAAAAAAAAAAAAAGCGTAAAAATACCCTATTTAAAAATGCACATAATTTATTTTCCTACATGTGGTGTGTGTATGTGTGTGTATGTGCGTGAGTGTGTATGTGTGTGTGTTTGTGTGTGTTTGTACTTGTTTGTGGCTGTCTGTGTGTGTGTTTGTTTTTGTTTGTTGCTGTGTGTGTGTGTTTCTATTTGTTTTGTTGCTGTGTGTGTGTGTGTGTTTGTACTTGTTTGTGGCTGTGTGTGTGATGGTACACCCCTGTTTGTGAAAATTGCAACACCATGAAGGAAGCATCATAGTTAAATGAAATTTAATACACAGTTGAGTAGTAATGGTACAAATACATGATTGCATTTTCAAACCAAACAAACAATAAAAAGAGATAGAAATTAGTATTTTGTGTGACCTCCACGCGCCGCAATAAGAGCTGCTACACGACTCGGCATGGAGAGAAACAAAGTTTGAAGCCTGCGGAAGAGTATTTCGTATTGTTTGTATGCGCAACCAAAGTTCGTCTGTCGAAGCAAAAGGACGAGGATTACGAGCGAAACGCCGCCCAACGAAATCCCACACATGCTCAGTCGGTGACATATCCGGGTAATATGAAGGCTAAGGGAAAAGCTGCTCCTGCTGTGAATCAAGGTAGGATTTGACATTCCTGTCGACATGTGCACGGGCATTATTCTGCTGAAATACAGCCCCTGGCAATCCTTGCAGGAAAGGAATAGCTTGGGGCTGTAAAACTTCGTTTATGTATCGGGTACTGTTCAAATTGCCCACAATTTGTAGCAATTGTGATTGTCCATGATATGCTATGGCATTCCAGACCATAACTCCGGGTGCTCGTCCACTGTGGCGTTCGATAATGCACTCCGGAATGTGCCGTTCACCGGCATAGCGCCTGACACGAATTTGGCCATCATGGTGATACAAATTGAAGCGGGATTCGTCAGAAAAGACGACCTGCTGCCAATCAGCACGCCAATTCCTATGCACATTGGCCCATTGTAGCCGCAGGCGGCGATGGTTTTTCCTGAGAGGAATCCTGTATAAAGGAATCCTTGCGCGCAGCCCACGCTGCAGCAGACGTCTTCGAATTGATGAAGCACACAATGAAACACCTGTAGCTTTTGACCACTGTGCTGCCAATGGCCTGGAAGAAGCTGTGCGGTCCGTCAGCGCCATACGCACCAGGTGTCTGTCATCGCGAGCTGACGTCCCATTTCGGGGTCCACTCCCGGATTTCCGAGCTGTCCGACCCTCGTCCGTCCACTACTTCCTAACATGCATGATTGTGCTGCTGTTACGCTGCACACGAGCGGCTACTGCACGATAAGACAATCCAGCTTCACGAAGGTCAACGATTCTGCCTTGTTCAAACTCCGAAATTTGCTCAAATTTCGCTTTCTTTCGTCGAAGAGGCATAGTAAAGATTCAGTTAACGTTTACTCTAGCATATAACCACCGATAATTATATTCGTTTCGATCTGCCGTTCAGAGGGCGCTGCTCAGCATACGCATGCGCTACTGGTCTGCAATTCTAATCATTTGCATATCATGCCCTACTTTACATTTCCTGCAATTTTTAACTCACTTGCGTAAGTCCTTCATTGCGTTGCAATTTTCACAAACTGGAGTATATTACCAGTTACAGATTCTAATTCAATGTTTTAATTTATGATTTTTGAATGACTGGATATTTTTTTTTATGTGATTGCTTTGTGTATTGTGGTATAATGTTTAAAGCTTTTCAACCCATTTGCGTTTGCTTCATCAGATACTTCATGTGAATAAAAAATCTGAAAATATGACGGGCAAAACTGTTACTTTAGAAACATGGATTAATCAACTAAAGAGCGATTAATTCTATTCAAAAATCAGAAAATCAATTACTTAAAAAGTTTCAAAACCTAGTTTCAATTCCTGATTGCGACAACTTTGATTTTTCAGGATAAACAAATTCAACTTTTAAATTAATTTAAATCTGAAAAATGCTGTAGTTATTAAAAAAACTTATTCCAGTACGCAGTCATCTGAAAATTGTGTGAATCTCGATTGAACCAGAACTTGAATTACTTAATTTATTTTTCTGCTCTGTGCAGTTTCACAACTTTAACTTCGTTCGAATGAAGAAAATATAAACTAAATGATTGGTGCCAAAACACGGTAACCCGTTTGTTTACTCCCTCGAAAGTAGTGATTCAAAATTTGCCTTGACACATTTTGATTTAGCGTTTTTTAAGTACGGACAAGAATTAAGTTTCATTTAGTCTTTATGCGGATTTATATAGAATCATAAAAATACTTTTCTACGTTAGTGAAGGATTATATAATGTATTGCACAATCTGCAACTTAGTGAAATGGATTGTATTACAGAGTTTACAAAGTGTTATTTGACTGAATCAATTTAAAATAAACTGTTGCTATACTGTCTGGAAGATCTTTAAACGTATTAATTCAAGTTCAAGTTTCAGGTTCACCATAGAAACTTTAATTGGTGAGTAAAATATTTTTTCGTTATTCTCAATGTCTTGCTTTTAAAATGGTTAACTATTTGACACGCCAAGTTTCAAAAAATTCTTATAAAAGAGACCCATAAAGCACATACCATTGTATTGTGTTTCAAATGAAGCAAAATTTGGGAAATCCATTGCTCTACTTCAAAGTGGATCTTAAAATATACCATCAGGCATTACGGTGCATCAAAAATGAGTTTTTTTTTCTAATTATCACAACGTTCTACAAGGATTTGAGTGAGTGAGCGAATGAACCGTGTCGAAGCAATTGTTCTTTATGCAATAGTTATAGCATTGCGAAAACAAAATTATCTGGGAGATGTTCTTTAAATAAGATTAAAGTAAAAATGGCACAAATTGTCAGAAAAAATGCTGCAAATGGTTGTAATAGGATCCTTTCCAGAATTCTAAAAGTGCGCAGCACAAAACAGGTCGAGAGTGACTTTTTTTTTTTCATTTGTTTTCGTAAATAGTACTTAAAATGTGTAAAAGTGCTCGTTTTTGAACGATTGATATCGTATTAGTGAGTTTGCAAAACCTTGATGATAAACAGTTTTGTTTCAATGCAAAGGTGGATCACTTATTCTCCATAAATCATAAGATTATTCGAGCTTAATATAAGCTCGTTACGCCAATAAGCTGATTCATCGCGAAAGAATATTTTTTATTTTTTTTTTCTTTATTTTTAAAAGGTAAACGACTTTTTTTCTATTTCCCCTCCCCCGCCAAGTTAAAAAAAAAAAATGCATTTGATTAGAATTTTTTTTTTTGGTATTTTAGGGTAGACCGACCAGTGAATGAATACTGAAGAACAATTTCATTTTTTAAAGTTCATGACATCGTTCAAAAATTGCATTTCGATTGTAAAAACAGTTTAATATCTACATGTTATTATTTTTTAATGAAATGGATAATATGTACAGTTTTGCGTCATTTGGGGGGGGGGGACCGGGGGGGGGAGGTGGTTGAAATGAAAAAGGAGAAAAAAAAGGAAGCAACCCAGAAGACGAACACTCGTAACCAATGGAAAGATTAACCATTTTCATGTCGTTTCCGTTGTAAAATTGAATAGAGCAGAGGGGCTTAACCTCTTTTTACCCGCGGGCCACACCTGACTTTATAGGAATCTCGCAGGCCAGAACAAATATAAAATTTAATTATATGATTTAAATTTTAGATACCATGTAAAAACAAGGGAAATGAACGACAATTACAAACCAAAATTGCTATCATCATTACTACATGCTTATTTTAGTGATACGAACTTTGTACCTGCATTTTAAAACTCAATTTATGACAACTTGTCTTAAAATTTGCAACAATCAGTCACAACACCGAAAGAAGATGATTTGTAGTTTTGAAGGGTTTCAGAACATATTTTTCGTTTTGTAACATTGAAAACAACGACGGGCAACATGAGTCAGCTTCGCGGGCCACATTTGGACCGCGGGCCGTTGGTTGCGCACTACTAGTATAGAAGATATTACGACTAATTATCTAAGAAAAATCTTTCCGAACTTTCATGACTCACGGAATGCAATTTTTCCAGAAAAAAAATATTTATTTTTCACAGGAATATCTGAATTCGTGAAATTGAATTGTAACCATCTGATCACTTTTTTGCAATAGTGTTTGTGAAAATTCAAATTAAAGCGAAATATAACGAGCTGAGAAACTAGTTATAAATTTAAAAAAAAGATTAATACAACAATGACTAGTGATACACATGAAATAATTGCAGAGTTTTAACTTTAATAATTTGTTACCTGGGACATGCATTTATAAACCTAAAATATTTTTTGGATTCCAGCAAATCATGCAAAATTTATAAATAGGTGAAAATTTACATGTAAAAAAATAGTTTTTTGTTTTTTCAAAATATCTGATGTGTGATACCAAATAATCTTTTAATCAATAAACATAATTGAAAAGAAATTTCAATTACAAAATGATTTTCCAAAATAAAAGAGGATGCAAACATGCGGTAAAAATTATGCAACTAACTGGTGAACAGCAAAAGCTGACTTCTATTCAGCTTTTGTCCCTTTTCTGTGTTTGTCTGAGTGTGTGGGTGTTGAAATTTTTTTAAATATATATTTCATTAGTTTTTCTTCTTAAATCTGCAACTTGCAATAATTTGGTACGGTAAAACCTGTAAAGTTGACAACAGGAGACCCTTGTAAGTTGACCACCTGTCTAAGTTGACCGATATTTTCAGGTTCGGAATTAGAAGTTAACTTTTCTGTTTATAGTTAATGTAATAAGGTATAAATTAGGAATTTTATTAAGTACTAAAAGTTTTAGAGCATGTTACAATTAATACATGAAACATTTGCTTGGCTCAAGTTTATGACTACTAAGATTTCCATAGGTGATTACTGTGGTCGTTTAGCGAGAAACATTTTGAAATAATGTGCGAAATAAAAGAGTGTTAAGACTACCCCCCCCCCCCACCACCATTTTGAATTTTTTAATAAAAGTAGACATTGTTATTACTGCTTATTCCTTCTGCTTAATACTGTTATTAGTATTGAAATTATTGATCGCTAAATCAGTGTGTATAAAATGAACACATAGATTATAAAAGATCATTTAAGTTTTTAAAAATATAGTTTTGGATGTAACGCTAATGCAACTACTTAATAAGGAAAAATATAAAACCAAACAGAAAAATATTGTCAAAGAACAAATTCGCCCTTCCAATTAAAACATTACACTTATTTGCGTTATTTCAGGCTGTGAATTTACCAGATTTGCATTTTGTAACGTTTAAATTAATTAGAGCATGAATAAAATATCCCACTACTTTAAATGTTTTTTGTAATGGAGTTAAGCCTATCGAACTGTGTCAATCATAAAAATTAGGCAATAATAAAAATTTTCTTTGACGTTATTTAATGTTTTAAACTCAATATTTTAAGACCGCTGAAATCTTCATTCCCGTGACATTTTCCTTAAATCTTAGAACGCTTTCAGTACAATTTAACCATTTGATTCACTCTGTTTTGAAACATTCAAGTGAAAGTATTAAATTACGGGATTTATTTTACTCTTTACTTAGTACAAACTAGGTAGGTTGTCCGAGAAAAACGGAAAATATCGGACAGCGGTCCACAGAAAGAAAGATCTTTGGAACCTCTGGTTAGCTACTACTTGAGTTACCCGTTTGTGGCGGAGAAAGCAACGTGCAGGTGCAAGCAAGATGATTTTCTTCTGCTTCTCTTTTGTTCTTCATTTTGCTTTTCTAGCTTTTAAAGTTCGAAGTACTGCGTGGAGGAAAAAGTGTGCATCAAAATATTTTTTATTTATCGAACAGATTCATTTCTGCTCAATAATGATTAAAAATGAGCAAGTTATGATGTAGTGATTTCAGTTGGTTGTGATTAGCATTCAATCAGTAATAGGTTTAAATGAGTCTTGAGTATTTGAAATTTTAAACTCTTTTGCTTATAACATTCAGATTTATCTCTCTCACACTGTCTTTTTCTTTTTTTGTCCGTTACTTCTTGACCTAAAAAATTAATTTGAAGAAAATAAATAAATAAATGAAATGAAAAAAATAATTTAACAAGACAAGGATATACAAACACGATATCGAATGAACAGTTTTATCCCAAGCTCTTTTTATTTTGATTCATTGAAATTCATATTTTATAGTGATATATAATTTTTAATTTCATGTTTGTGATAAGCTGATTTGTAGGCTTCGTATATGCAGTAGAAAAACACTGCAAAGAATGGGGGGGGGGAATACAAAATTAATAAAGTCACAATTCCTTCCGAACAGCAAATAGCCGCTGAACATTTTAGTCCTTAGAATCCGTTTCATTGATTTCTTGTTTTATATGGGCACTTTCAATTAACTCTTCATAAATTGCACTTAAAATGAATCAGCAGCAGATCCGATGCTTAGTACTGTAGAATGGAGAACTTTGCTTTTATAATTTCACACATAACTCAAAACTAACGGATGAATTATAATTAGAATAAGATGGATAATTTTTGAAGCTTTGAACAAAGAAAGCTACGTGATAATTTTTTAAACAGAAACATTTGGCATATGTTTCTGTTAAAAAGAAAGAATAACATGAATGGCATATATATTTCTGATGTTTCTAAGAAAACGAGCTAACTGCATTTTAATTTGTAAATAATCAAATTTTCCACATTTCCGGGGAAAAAAAACCTTTTTCACAACAGAACACCTCTAAATTTCTGAAATTTTTCAACATTTCCCAACCCTATTTCCTTTTTTAATTTTTTAGCTTTTTTTTTAGTTTATTTATTCATTTTTTAATGTTTTTTATTTATTTATTTGTAATAGTTATTTTATTAGAAAAGTTCTGTGCCAATGACAGTCCACACACACACACACACAAACTGAGTAAATAAATGAAATAAAATGTAAACAGAATAAAATAAATATTTGAAATAAAAAAAAAATCAGGGATTTTTTAAATTTATCTCTTTGAAGAAATAAATTTAGAAAATCCCCCCCTCCCACCCGTAAGAAAAATTCATGGCGGAATTTGCGCCATAATACTCCCCGCCCCCACGGTCAACCCCCGGTGTGCAACCCGTTGTTCAGAATAAAAAAATAAGTTAATGATAAAGTCAATTTTTTATAAAGTCTCATTAGAAGTTAAATTTTAGTGCCCCGCAAGTGTAACGATTCCCTCTCCCCCCTCGGAAGGAGATTGCTTGGTTTGCCATATTGGTCACTCAAACTCTTTACCAAAACCATTAGTAATTTCAAGCTTAGAAAATGCGATAAATTAGTTGCAGCTTTTCAAACTTTAAGTAGCACATTGTAATAAAAATAGCTCAAAAAATAACAAATTATAGCGACCGAATTCGCTGTTTCATTTCAAAAATTAATATTCTTACACATTTAAGATTTTTAGTTTATAGCTTTTTCATACATTTGCGAACAGATGAGACAGTAGATATTCTCTGAATCTTATTTTACAAACAGCTACTTTCTTGTACTTGACCCCCCGCTTGCGGCCCTCCCTCCGCGGACGACACATCGTAACGAAAAGAGCAGCGCTTCCGTATTGGCGAAGAATTGCCTCTGCGGCAGCCTAAACGCGACTTTCGCCAAAATTTTCACGCCAATCTTCTCCTAAATGTTAGCTTTTTTGTCATAATGTTCGTAACCAGTCTTCTCTGAGAAAAATAGTATAGGATTGTCCCGTCTCTAGCTTGTTAGGTCTCCGGTTAACGCCTCTGCGCGTGTTCCCGAACGATAAGGAGCAACGCTTGGGATCTTGGCTTTTGGCTTCGCCAAGCAACCCTAAAGCCCCATTGTCACCCCTTCGCTCCCAATCCTTTGCAAGGATACAAGCGTATCCTATTCTTATTTTGCTATAATCATACCTAATTGTAAATAAATTAAATTGTTTATTTGTTTTACCCACGACTCACATCAATGCAGTCAGCAAATCTCGCCATACCGTCCACTGCCGGAAAATTAGTTTTCCCCCCGAAGCCCGGCGACGTTTACGTTATAGACACTTGTATCTGTAGTGACAGGGTTTGTTCGAACGACAGGGGTTTTTATAACAAACGTATACTATATTAATAGTTTTTAAGAAAAAAAATATCTATTTACATCTATTCATGATGTACTTTCTTATAACGCGAATTTTAAAGTTAATAGTGCACTTCAAAAATATCGAAAAATTATTTACAACTTACTATCCGTTGTTTTATCCTAAGAATTTAATTTGTCTTTCCATTTTAAGTTAAAAATTAAATTTTTTCCTCACAGTGGATAGACAATAAAAATTCATGTATTGATAATAACTTTAGAAAAAAAGAACTAATACTATAACCCATGACCATTTTATTTCAGCATCAAAGACTGTCCATTTTATTACTTACTACTGGTACCCGCACGGCTTTGCCCGTAGTAGAAAATTAAAAGGTCATTTGGTTAACCGTATATACAAATAATGCATGATGAATTTCTGGCCAATTTGCTATAGCTATTTGTTCGCCCATGTTACGGTTCCACGTTATGATAATGATAATGATTTTACTCGTCCATGTTGTGATAATTTGCTCGGTAAAATGTTCTTAAAATTAGGATAGAAAAAGAATAAAATTGAATTTTCAAAAAATCGCTTCGAGGTGCACACCCCCATGCTACAAACTAATTTTATGTCAAATTTCATGAAAATCGGCCGAACGGTTTAGCCGCTGTGCCCGTCACAGACATCCAGACAGAGATTCCGATATCCAGACAGAGACACTTTGAGCTTTATTATTAGCAATGATATACTGTATGAGCTGAAATCACCCTGTTTTTTGTACTTATTCATAATAATTCTCCCAGAATATTAAGAAATGCAACATATTTCATAAATAAGGGTGACACTTAACACACTTAAAGGACAGTAATATTCTGAAATGTATTACTATCACGAATGGAATTTTAAAATTTAAGTTTAATTTCGTTGTAAAGTTGTCGTTCCTCTGGATGAAGTTTTCTACTTTTCCTCTTTATAGGTTTGATGGTGATTCTTTAAGTTAACACGCACAAGTAAAGGATTAATGCAAAACATCTTTCACACGCATTGAAGATGAATCAAACTGTAAATGCATTTGCCATGCAAGTTGCAGACGATGAAATAATGAGGTGTTTTAATTTTTTTGCCGAGTCTTTAAAGTTTGCGACTTTTCTTGAGATTACGGCAGACTTTAAGACCCCATATCTCAAAAACGGGTGGACGAGGGCACGCAGTTCATGGGTCAAAGAAATTTGCTCTTTCGAATGCGACCATTTTGAACTTTTTCATGATTACTGAATTCGCGTGGTTACTTACAGAAATTTAATGCACTTTTCTAAGTGTCTGCTACTATTTTTTTTTTTTTTCATTTCTATTTTGAAAATATATTTTCCGACTTTTCTGAGTACATATCCTAGGGTTTGTTTAGCCTTTGCCGACCCCTTGAAAAGTCTGAAATGTCGCTCTTGCTTTATGCCCCCCAAATCACTGTAGGTTGCGTGCTTGGGCAGAAGCTGGTGACTTTGTCGCCGTAGGACAGGAAGCAAAGAAAAAGGTTGATTTCGCAAAGCAATTTCAATTTTTGTTATGTGATTTGTGCCTCTATTTTTCAAGGATACCGTGCTTTTTTCTCCTTTGCTCTTGTGATAAGTGGAGTTAAAACTTGGAAACACAAATTTAATAAATAAAACTTTATTTACACATGAAGTATTACTACATCTATAACGAAGACTTCATGCCTCTCGCCTGGTTACGCCAACACTGTCACACTCACACAAAGACTAAAAATTTTAAAAAACCTATCCCGTGAAGTATTCCATTGATAACGAAAACGCCGTCCCTGACTATGCCACTGCTCTTACACTCAGACTAAAAAAAATGTAAATTTTATATAGAATATTATGACATCGATGACAAAAAGCTCGGGGGGGGGGGCAACCCTGGATACGCCAGTTGCCCTTCAAAGGTTGTGGATCAAACCCTAGAACAAAACCCTTCCCAAATGAGATCAAAGTGTCTGTCGAATTACCAGCCGCCCCCCATCTTCTCCGCCAGAACTGAATCATTGCATTCTTTCCAAAAAGTGTTTTACGCTCTTAATGAACTTTCGATGTTTTATTTTCTCTTACTATCAGGATGTTTTAACGTGCTGTTTTTGGTAAACCTCAACACATTCTCACTCAAGTCATATTCATTTTTTGTACATCCTACCGCTCATTGGGAGGACGTTGTTTTTAATTTGCTCTCCATAGTCGCATTATATCGGAGAAATCAACATTTTTTTATGTAGTGGTTCTAGTCATTTTCAGCACTGGTAGTAATTTTGTTATGCGTCGACAGGAGTTAATAACGTTTCTAGAGTTTAAGAGCCATTCATTTACACCTATGACTAACTACTTTTATTAAGAACCAAATATTAGTGTATGCATTACTAGAAAAGAGGTAATAAAATAATTATTTGCTATGACACATGTTCTTAACGTGAAACCAACTCATTTCTTTTTCATCTTTGCAGAACAATAACTCAATTTCCGAAAAAGATATAATTTAAAAAACTAGTTAAAGTTAACCTAGTTTCTGACAGAAAAATAAATTATGCATAAAACATAATTTAAAAAAAAGCCATATCAATTTGACAACTTTCAACACTATCGTCAGTCAGGCAGGCCTAGAGATGAAAACAGTCTTAAAAAAATCGGAAAATTTAGGAAACAACGGGAAAAACCCGTTTTTTTTCCTGAAGAAGTTTATTTCCACTCCGGAAAAATAGAAAAAATAAATGAAATTTATAAAAAATACATTCTGTTTGAGTTGTTTTTGCCCTTATTCGCACTAATCGGTCACAAATTCTCATCTTACGAAAGAATTCTCTCGTGAAAACTCAAGGATTTGATTGAACTCACTTTTGGATGATATGACGATTAACTAAGAGGTCCATTTTACGTTTTTGTACACTTTCCGGACATCGACTATCATTTCTAAGCTACTTGAAGCGGCATACCATATAAAATACTGTATGCCAAGGAACAACAAGCAAACGAACTCTCGTTCTACTTAGTTAAACAAATATAAAACGGCAGATCTTTTGCTTAAAATTGTAAAAAAAAGAAAAACGTTTTTTTTTTTCTTTTTTTGCTGCACCCTATTTAATGCCGTGCTAAGCAAAAAGTGGAATCTGAAGTTGAGCTCAAGCTGAGATATTGTGTTTTAAAGTTATACTCTTCCATATATTTGATTCGAATGTCTTTTTTTTTTTTTTTTTCAATATTTAAAAACAGAAAATAGTTCCTGATCAAATGACCCTAAAACATTTTGTTTACTAATTAAAATGCGGAATACAGAAAAAATTGGTTATAATAACTCAAGTTTGTTCAAAACTGCAGTATGACTACTTTTACTTAGCACGGCAGTATAAATAAACAGAAACTCAAGTTTAGGTTTAGGTTCAGCTTTAAAAACCATTACGCTGTTTGGATTTATGGTTTCTGGTCGAAAGAAAAGGAAAAGTCAATTTAGTTTTGATTTGAACTTTGACTGGATTGAGAATAATCAAAACTCAATAGCTTTCATTTTCAGACATTAAAGTTACATTGTAAGGAAGGGAAATCATGCTTATTTTTCTTTCAAACAATATCATCATGTTTTGAAGTCAAAAATTACAATAATTATTTCAAGTTTTTAAAGGCAATCTAAAATCGAAACTGTAATTGTTATGATTAGTCACACCTTCCCCAATATTATTGGTTGAACAAGGACTTGATTTATTTCTGGTGTTTGATCAAGAAAGCTCTCAGTTAAGAAACAAAAAAGTTTTTTTTTTCCTAATTAAACTTTATGTGTACTTTTGTCAAGCAGAAAAAGAAGATATGTGGATTGCATTTATTTTTTACTGCTGAACCCCTTATATGTTCCAAGAAACATAGAGCTATTAAGAAACCCTATTTTTATGCAAAATTTTTAGGGGTGGCAAATTTTGCTTTAACAAGATATTTTTCATATTAATTTCTTATTCTTGAAAACAAAATACAGTGAAATCTCATTGCAACGAATACTAATACAACCTCATTTCCGTTTCAACAGAATGAATTTTTTAGTCCTAATTTAATCGAAGCATGAACATTATGTTCCTTTGCCGTTTCTTTCTTTCATTAACTCTCGAGAGATGGCGCTGCTTTACATATTGAACTCCCTTCAACACTTTCTTTGACTCAATTGTTGAAATTAATATTTCAGCGTCATTATTCAGAAATATTAATCTCAATAACTGATATTATTGAAAAGCTATCAAAATACAGAATTTAGTTTTTCTGACAGTAACATTAAATGACTTGCATAATCAGTGCAAACACTGTTATGTTAAGTTGTTTAGGGTATATATTACGGTAAATATGATAAATCCGATGATTTTGTACAATCCCCACTAAAAGTGGTAAATGTGATAAATTATTGAACACTTAAAAATATTATCAGAGTTACCGGTTAATTTATATAATCCCCGTCTCGTTATGGGGAATGTAATAAAAGTCGATACATAGCAAAATTCGTTTATTTTTCATAGCTTCTTGGCTTTTTCTATGACTTATAGTATCTCTACGTGTCAAGGGTTCACATAATTTTCATTGCTGTCTACGTTGGACATACTATATCTAGCTCTGCGCATGGATTGACCCTGTTAGTAGGATTTTAATTTCAGTTCAATACAGTAGGGGTGCCCGCCTCCTAAAGGCAACACCAGGTGTCTACCAGTTTTTTAACTTTTTCGGAAGCGTATACATATATGGTTGTTCATTTCGTAATTGTCGGCCTCGTCACCGGTTTGCAAATTGAAAACAACGCCCAACACCCTTTGAAGGGGTGATGAGCGTTAGAATTCCAAAAGGGAGGTGCTGATGCACAGACAAGGAGGCCTGACGGTTTCGGATATTAAGATCGGGATGAAATTCCGTGGATTAGCAGTACCCCTTGAGAGTACGTTGGGAGTATCCACACATTTAAGAAATAAAGCGAACTAGCCGAAACATTCCGAGAAAACAGCCTCTAAAGTTTTACGCGCAGCTTTTATATACTAGTAGAGATTTCTCGCCATCAGCTCGGTGACTGTGTGGTCAGCGAGTCGCATTCCCGTTCTATCAGTCCGGGCTTGATACCTCTCAAAAATTTTCTTATGTAAATTTGTAAACCGATTGTTACTGCTTATTGAAATTTCAATTGAAGAGAATACTTTATTTTTAAATACGTAATGTATTTTTAATAGAGAAAATTGAGACAAAATTCAATCGATTATAAGTTACTTTAAATACCACGGTAACAAAAAAAAGGGTAGAGGACATGTCAATTTACGTATAAAATTTAACAATATAGTTTTTATTTATCAATTATTTATTTATATACATTATTTATTTATATTATATATATTAATGATAATTATCATAAAAATTTGGAATGATAATTATTATATATATAAATTTTATTTTAAGTGCCCATGAATATCTAATGACATAACGATAGGGAGTCTTGTAAAATGTAGAATAGTACAGAAAACTGAAATAAAACGCAGTCACAAAAATGTCACAAAATAAAGTGAAGTTTTTTTTATACAGGGTGGTTAAAATTAAACGCACAGTACTCAGAGGCTCATAGCTCCGGTTCTACTGAACGGATGCGAATGAAATTTAAAATATACGTTATGTAAAACATGCGCTCGAGGTTTTTGCAAAAAAAAAAGTTTAAATTTCTCGCCAATAGATGGCACTGTAATGACGTAAGAAGAAATATAACACTAAAAATTCAAAGAATAAAAGAAGGTTTTTTGAGTTACACACACGTATGCTCTACGTGCATACCCTGTCGGTCAACAGTATGCTGAAAGCGTACGATCGCGTGTTCAACAACCGCATGCAACATATCGGGATGAATTAGTGAGACGTGGCGTGCGATAGACACTTTCAACTCTGCTTCATTAGTTACACTTCCTTGATAGACGCGATCTTTGAGAAAACCCCACAACCAGAAGTCGCAAGGGTTTAGATCTGGTGACCTTGCTGGCCAGGCAATTGGGAAAGTCCGCGAGATGACGAGTTCATCAGGGAAGTGAGCTCGAATCACAGTCTTCGCACGTCGCGCCGTATGAGCAGTTGCTCCATCTTGAATGAAGACTGTGGTGGCCAAACAGCCTCGTTGCCTTAACGCCGGGACAACATGTTCTTCCAAGAATCTAGCGTAGCGGTCACTGGTGACGGTACGCCGAACAAACCCGTTCCCTCTAACTGGGTGTTGACAGCACCATCTAACTGAAAATGAGCCTCGTTTGTCCATAAGAAATGCGACGGCCAGTTGTCATCCACTTCCATCCTCACCAGAAAACACAAGGCAAAATCCAGACGTGCAGAGGGGTCGTGAGGTTTCAACTGTTGCACGAAATGCATCTTATACGGGTAGAGCTTCAAAATTTTGCGTAAAATCATACGCACAGTTACCCATGGAATATTCAGTGTTCGTGCTGATTCTAACCTTACGTGTAAGGTGCTATTGAGCGATCACTTACAGAAGCATTGGAAGACCTTGCAGCTGCAGCAGCTGTTGCAATTGCAACTTCATCTACAGTCGCCGGCTGTGTTGCACGTCGTCCTCTTCCTGGAGCAACATCTAGGGGAACCGGTTTCTTCAAATTTCCGAATCATGCGTTTAACGGCACTGCTGGACAGGGGCCTCTTCTTAAGTTTTTCATCCGCCGACAAGAACGGAGAGCTGCCGAAGCATTGCTCTCATTCTGATAAAACAGTTTTACGATCAGTGGGCTTTCCTTCTTGTTAAGCGGCATGTTAACTGTGGACGAATGATTCCTTTCAATCATGCATCTCTGTTTTATACACAAAATACAATCGCTATTCATTTGCATATGGTTTTCGCAGTAGAGCGCCATCTAGTGGCGAGAAATTCAAACTTTTTTTTTTTTGCAAAAACCTCGAGCTCATGTTCTACATAACGTATATTTTAAATTTCATTCGGATCCGTTCAGTAGAACTGGAGCTATGAACCTCTGAGTACTGTGCGTTTAATTTTAACCACCCTGTATAAAAGCAAATGAGTGAGTGATACAAGACAAAATTACTGAAATGTACTACAAATTTATTTTATTGAATTAATGATGATAAAAAACTTGGAAAGAACTGAGAACACAACACGTGTAAAGTTTTTAAAATATTTTAAAAAGTTTTTTAAAAAATGAGAAGATTGGATTTGTTTTTATAATATTTCAGTCCCTTTAGTGCAAACTTCGTAGTTCCGATGATTAAGATGGATCTTAAATGTTCGTCTGATTTAATGTACTTTAATTTTGAAAACGTCTGTTCACATTTTTAAGTGGATGCAAAAAGAGAAAACATAGCTCTAGCATCATTTTTTAAGATCTTAAAGTCTTTTTCTTGTAGAGAAATTTAAAATGGAAGTAGGTTACCTTCCTTGTGGCATTCCTCGAAAGCTGTCCACTTATTTCCACTTACATTTCAGAAGGAACCTTGTCAATATCACACAAGGATTTTTCAAAGAGTTGATTTTCGTCTGATGCACGATCAAAGTTTTAATAGCTTTTTGTGGGAGACTTTCGATTTCTGTAATCAAGTTTTTTTCGCAAAATTCAGAATCTAGCATTAAAGTTTGGCAATGAACATTTAAATCTGGTATCGACCTCCTTCTCACGCTGAGATGACCACTAATTAAACGCAGTTGAGGGCGGGAGTGAACACATGTTTTCCCTGTTGCCAGAAAATGCCCCATGCCAGGGGAATAACGGAAGAATGTGACTCGGAGAAAAGTGATCTGTTCTCAAAAAGAGCAAAAAGAGAGATGGTGCTGCACTCGTAGCTAAGAGTAAAAAAAAAAAAAATTAAAATTAACGGTAAAAATATTTTAAATAATTGATTGTAATTAAAAAATAATGTCTCAATTATATTTCCAACAAGACTGTCTCTGTTCCGAAAAAGGAAAAAACAGTTTGTAAGCTTCCTGAGGGGCGGACAAAATCTGTTCGCGGGCCGTAGGTTGGAGAGCCCTGAGATAAAGTAATTTTTTTCATGCAGTATTAGATAATTTTATGATAGAGCTGATATGAAGGCGAGTGGGTAGGAGAAATTTTAAAAGGAATTTAAGACAAAAGGAATTTTTTAAGGGCCACCCAATTATTAAAATGACATGTTTCAGTGCAGTGTGATTATGAAGCATTTTACATTTTTTACAGTGTGAGTGCACACTGTAAAAAAAATTCCGAAGCGTTACTGATTATTTTTAAGTAACGTTTCGGGATTTAATGGGTTTCAATCTATTTTCTAAAATAAAATAAAGTATCTTTATAAAAAAAAAGTTTCCTGAATCGCTACAAGTAGCACGAATGCATACTTTTCACTGTTTTTGAAAAGGTCTCAATGAATGCGAATGAGTGTCTGGATGTCTGTAGCTTTGTAAGGTTAGAATTGCAGGCAAAGATGCTTGGTTCTTATTTGCAGTTCTGTCTCAGCTTTGGCCATGGTTGCATTATTGCTTCTGGAACTTTCTTAATATAATATATCAAGGATCTGTTCAATTAAATTAAATGCACCAAAGTTCCCTTCAAGGTTCCAGACTGGCTTTAACCGGGGAAATTTCTAAATTCTTCAGAAAGTTTCAGGAATTAATTCAGAAAGGTTACTGCCATTTCGCGGAAAATATTCCTGTTTTTGCAAGATCTGTTCCTGTCAGAAGTTGGTCTTGAAATTGATTTTCTCTGCAACAATGTAAATAATGACGTCTTCATCAAACGAAAAGAAATTGAAACTAATTTTTTCACTAGCCAAACAATTTCCCATGGCTTCACAACTGGGTCTGGTGAAATACAAAGTAGTTCTGATTAGTAATACATAACTTTGAATATCTGAAATTTTATCACGAGTTATAATCACCAAGGGAAAATTAGCGTTCACCCATTTTTCCTGTACAAATTCAAACCTTGAATGAAAAACTAATTATAATGAACAATATGCTTGTTCTCTTGGTTTCCTGTTGATCAATTATTCCACATTCTCTTTTCTTTCGACGAAAATTTCGTGTCGCCCGCCCTGACTATGCCACTGCTGTTGCACACACACACACACACACACAAAGACTAAAAAAAACGTAATTTTTTAATTTTTTCATAGAATATTACGACATTGATGACAAAAAATTTGGGGGGGGGGGGACGAATGCCACCCCTGGATACGCCAGTGCCCCTTTAAAGGATGTGGATCCCCTACAACAAAACCCTTCCCAAATAAGATAAAAGTTTCTGTCGAATAACTATCTGACCCCCCTTCCCCGCCAGATCCGAATCATTGCATTCTTTATTTACTTTCAACAGATGGCGCTAGGATTTTCGAGCCACCTTTAAGAGATTTCGTGGCTTAGTTATTAAAACAAATTTTTCAGATTGAGGCATATATGTGCCATACTTCCTGTCTTTAAGTTTCAAAAAAGTGTTTTAAGCTCTGAATGAACTTTCGATGTTTTATTTTCTCTTACTATCAAGGCGTTTTAACGTGCTATTTTTGGCAAACCTTACACACCCTCACTCAAGATAAATTCATGTTTCTTAAATCCTACCGCTCATTGGGAGGACGTTGTTTTTAATTTCCAAACAAGAAAACCTTTTATCAGAGAAATAAACAATTTTTATATATAGTGGTTCTTGTCATTTTCAGCACTGGTAGTAATTTTGTTATGCGTCGACAGGAATTGATAACGTTTCTAGAGTTTAAGAGCCATTCATTTACACCTATGGCTAACTACTATTATTAAGAGCCAAATATTAGTGCATGCATTACTAGAAAAGAGGTATTAAAATGGTTATCTTCTATGACACATGTTCTTACGTGAAACCAATTCATTTCTTTTTCATCATTGCAAAACAATAACTCAATCTCCGAAAAAGATATGTTTTAAAAAACTAGTTAAAACTAACGTAGTTTCTGAGAGAAAAATAAATTATGCATAAAACATATAAAAAAATGCAAGATCACTTTGACAACTTTCAACACTAGGGTTATTCAGGCAGGGATAGAGAAGAAAACAGTCGGAAAAAAACGGGAAAATTTTGGATAAAAACGGGAAAAAAGCAGTTTTTTTCTGAAGGGGTTTATTTTCACTACAGAAAAATTGAAAAAATAATTTTTTTCCACTTTTCTGGAGGTTTTCATTGAAATTTTCAGCAAAAAGTGATTAGAAATTTATCATACTTAAATTCTGATGCATTTTCCTCCCCCACCCCCACCTTGTATGTTAAAATACTGTCCGACTCTAATAATGCAAGTTGCTGTATGATAATATAATTTGTATATAGATCAAAAAACATTTATACTTTTTGCCAAAAAAGAAAAAAAATTAAACCAATATCCTGAGTGAAAACTTTATTTTCCGTTTTCATAAATCAACAATCATAACTTTACTTACAGAAATAAGTTTCTGCTGACTGTGCAAATCAAATGTACAAGGTGCTTTATTAAAAGAATTTAACAAAACGAAAAAAATAATAATATGAGAAGTGCTTTAGCAATCAATAAACTAATTGGTTTTAAAATGACCACCTTTTCTGAAGCAATACAGAGGTGCAAGTACTTATTGAAATTTTTATTCAAGAGCCGCAAGTCTATTAATTAATCCCATTCCCTTTAAAGCAATTAGTTTAGAGAGTCCAAACCTATGTGCAGTTTAGGGTAAACTTTTGACTCTAAAACAGGCCATACAATGTAATTAATGGGATTAAGGTCTAGCGAGTAGAGCGTCCACTCTAAAGATGATATCATTTCAAAAACAATGCATCTTGCACCATTCTTGTCTTTTTGGCCGTATAAAAAGATGTGGAGCAAAATTGAAATGTCCAGTCTGCATTGCTGCGCTGAAGTGCTCTTAGGTCTACAGAAATACAACAGTTTCTAAAATGTCCGTCGATTACACTTTTTGATTCATTTTCTAGCCCTCATCCACAAAAAAAAAAAAAAAAAAAAGAGAGAGAGAGAGAGAGAAAGAGAGATTTTTCGTCGCTTGTGCTGATTCCATCACAGACAAAGCCTGACTTTGGATTTTGACGATATTTAACATTTTCTAAGATGCTCGGAGTATCTACAGACCAAATCCTATTGCTCTGGAGGGTATGATCTGGTTGAACAGCAAATCAGTGAAGGGTATTTCCAAGGCCGTGGTGGCCTAATCGGTAAGGCATCGTACTTGTGATCGGAAGATTCCGGGTTCGACCCTGAGCGGTGGAAGATCCACCGTCTTATTAATGGTGACTGGGGGTTGTTAAATATGCTCGTGGTCACGAAGTCCTCCAAGTGAAACCATACCTTTGTGGGTGCTGGACCATAGATTGCTCGGCTTCTGAACTGGATCAAAAAATCAGAGCTGTCTTCGGGGTTCCATCCAATTGATTAAACCATTAATAGTGGTAGTTACGAGGGACCCTGGAGGGAAAAGAAAAGAAAGGCATCTCTTCCCGTGTGGACTTGCGTCCCGTCTCGAACATTTCTGGTATCTTTGGAGTCATACGGGGAATGCCTGAAATTTTTGGAACTCGCAATACTTCTGTTTGAGCTGTTTTTGCCCTTATTCGCACTAATCGGTCAGAAATTCTCATCTTACGAAAGAATTCTCTCGTGAAAACCCAAGGATTTCATTGAACTCACCTTTGGATGATATGACGATTAACTGAAATGTCCATTGTTCGTTTTTGTACACTTTCCTGACATCGACTATCATTTCCAAGCTACTTGAAGTGGCATACCGCATCAAATACTATTTACCAAGGCCCAACAAGCAAACGAGCTGTCGTTCTACTTTGTTAAATGTTTGTTAATATAATTGTTTAATGTTTGTTAATTGTTTGTTAATATCATCTCTGAGACTTTATTAATTTGCGCCGTAAGCGTATCACTGAACATTTCCCCCACAGTAGTGTTTCCCTTTTCATTTTCTTTCCAGCAAGCGAAGGATTTTCGCTTTATAGCTTTAAAAAGTTGCACTGCCAGCTTGTCTACAAAGACGAGGACAGGCTTTGCGGCGAAGAAGGAATTTAAAATTGTTAGTTTCTGAGAAGGGAAGGTGGAAGATAACAAGAAGAGCGATACCTCACATTTTGGTTAAAATGAATATTTAAGCAATTGATCACAATAATGTTGTTGATGTTTCCTTTTCGCTTTTACACTCGGATTTTAGTAATCTCTACATGCTCGAATTGAAAGAGATTTGCTCCAAATTGCTTTACCGAGTGAACGTATCGACCAACAAGCATCAAATTCCTAAATAAATAAAAACTATTATTAATTCATGAATTGAACTGAATTCGATTCTATTTGCTCAAATTTAAAACTTTCTTTTTCTTCATCTACTTATTCCAAAAGAAGAGAGCACAACTTAAGTTTCAGAAAAGAGTTCTGAAGTCCTAAAAGTATCGCACATAGGAGTATTTGTATCAAAAAAACGGACAAAATTATTTGATGCGATTTTTTGTCATATTTGCTACTCGATCAAAATAAGGTGTTTATTTAAAGGAAAGAAGATATTTCTTAGAAAATTATCTTTTTTTCCTCTTCTATACACTTACTGCAACTAAACGGTTGCTCATCCAGTATTTATTACAGCGTGCTTGTGTTTTGCGATCATCATTTTTATTCCTCCTATGGAAAACGACTTTGTTCTTTAGAGCTGCCTAGGTCTAATACCACTTCTTTAGTAGGGGTTAGAATTTCTTAAGTGTCTGTTTAGTCTGCCTCTGTTACAATCTACTTGTAAAAATTGCCGTGAAAATGTACTCGGTGATGCGCTTATTTCGGGTTACAACTGCCTTCTCTGAAAACTAAGCAATTGGTTGGATTGCTTGAGAGGTTAACTTCAGCACCTGGCATCAAAATTTATACATACTTTTAGGCATAGGATGATAACCTTACTCGTCTAGGTCGACAAAATCTAACAGAAGAGGGAATAATATTTTGTAATTTTGTTTCCTTCACCATCAATAATTACCACTACTAGTGTAAGCTCCTTTTAATATTTGCATCGTTTTCGGTAATGTTTTAAAATTTTTATTTATACTGTGGGTGCTGGTTTTCATCATAGCCCTATTTTTATATCAGCACCATATTTTGCTTTTTTCCCTCTGAAGACGTTTCTCCCCCCCTCCCCCCGTACTATTATATTTATACAGCCGTAACCCATCTTGGTCAAGCAGTACGTAAAGTTGAATTTCAGAGACGGTATCTGTAACCCGTAATGGGTCCTCACCCGGGTAACATTCCTTCTAAACACTCCTGCAATGGAACATCTAGGGGTAATTGCTTTTGTTTTCATTTTAATTTCTTCCCACTGCCTTTTAGGAAAGTGTCTGCAAAGATTGCGAGAGCCTCTTGAGGTGTCTGTTTCATAACAACAGTTAGGTTATTATAGAGGAGCTAATAGTTTTTTCAAAGTTTGGTTCATCCGGTTGGTAAAGAATTTAGTTATTTTATGATTATGGCTTTATCACTGTTTTTATAGTGCACTGGCTTATACCAATTACATCTGTCATCTCTTCAACAGGTACCTGATTTTGTAGTTCTTTAGTTTTACAATTTAGTTCTTGAAAGGACTTTGATGTTTTCTGCTAATTGCGCAGATTTTGTATACCAGTAATGAAATATCATAGTCATTGTTCTATATTTTTTAAGAAACGATCATCAGTATAGCATTCAGAAGCCTCTTTACAATTGAACTCGGTTTAAAAATACTTCAAAACACGACTCAATATGCTCTGCCTATTTCCCTGTTTTCTTTATTATTTCTTAAATTTAAGGGGGCATTCGAGTCTAGGGGTTCGATTTTGAGGCGATTTTGTGGGCGTAATAATAATAATAATAATAAACATTTTTACCATCAATTTTTATCAGTTTTTTATTGATACTTGAGAAGTATAAAAATGTGTAATAGTGTGAAAGAAGTTCGAAATTGAAATCAGCAGAGGTCGGCAAAGTGGGGACTTAGAAAAAAAAAGTTGTCTACGGATTGAGAAGATTCCAATCCTTCTGGTGATCTGAAACATGAAATTAAGGTTGATTCTTATTAAACACGGACGTAGAATTGTTTGGACGTTGCCGATTAGGAAGAATTTTTTTTCATAAAATTTCATCCTTTTGAAAGAAAAAAGGTCATTTTTGCCTCATTTTTTCAACTTTAGTAATTTTTTACAAAAGGTAAAAAAACAAAAATACAGAAACCCTTCTGTGGAGACAAAATTGATAGTATTGAGAACGTCTGTACGAAGTTTCAAATAAATCGGTGCTTTAGCACTTGTGGTATCTTGTTAACCGTATTGAAAAAAATAGTTTCGAGAAAAACGCGTTTAAAGTTTGTATTTGCATTTCGGGCAATCTGAGTGGTTTAATGGTATGCTATACTTATTTTATTTTATTTTTGAACAGCCATCTCTGCCTTATACATCGTTTCTTCGTATATACTCGAAAGCTGTGTTTTTGGCAGATCTTTCAGCCATAAGAGCAGTTCTGCCTTCTTTTGAAACTTCGGAGGCTCGTATCTCGGCGTGTTTTTTACACTGTTGATGTCGATTGCTGGCTTTTTCTTTGTCTATCTAGATGCAAATTACTTCCGCTTTAGTTTTTTTTTATTCGTTTCATATTCAAAATTTGAATTTAACCCTGAAAAAGTACTTAAGGAACGTCCGTATACGTGGCTTTAGGTTGTTTGTCAGATATGTATTAAGAAAAAGAATTTATCTTAATAAAATTACTTATAAAGCCGAAAATTCTATAAATCCTCTTAGAGGCTTATTCTTAAAGGTCTAAATTTTGAAAATATGAAAAGAAAACACATTCTATTTTTTTGAGTTTCTTGACTAGAATACCCCCTTAAAACTTTCGAGATTTTAAAAGTAAGATTTTTTAAAATTTTACTGCCTGAATTTACATGGCATTGTACTTTCTTTCACTGTAATGTGTTTTTTTTGCCAATCATTATAGTTATATTAATATTTGGTTTAATATTAAATGTATAAATTATTCCCAGTTAAAAAAAAAGCCAGGTTACAATAATATTCTTCTGTTAATTTTATCACTTCATACCAAATCGAATTCGTCTTCAAACGTTAATTGCCTTGGCCAAGCGAAAACAAAAGCGTGGAATAACTTGGACAGTATTGAAAGGGGAAATTTTCTTTAGCATTAATTTTTCAAATAAGTTTTTTTACATATTTCAATTTATAAATGCGTAATGCATCCTTTGGGTTTTCACCCTTGAGCTTACAATGAACAATGTAATTATAAAATATACATATGGGAGGAAGCTATGAGCCAAAAAAAGTTGAGAATCCTTGATGTAGATAGTAATAATGGAAATAAAGATAGTAGCAATAAAAACAAGATCATGAGTTACGAGAATAAAATGCCAATTTTTGCCAGCCAATTACTTCATACATGGCTCAAACGAAAAATACCCCCAATTTTGCAGCTTACTACTTGAATTCGTGAATACTACACAAATTATTTATAATTGAGAATATCGATCTGATATGGTACCTGGTCATAAGTAAACACTATTTGCTCTTCAAGCAGGTGTTTATACTAAAAGTCGTGTCAAGCAATCTATAACACAATTAGAAAAATATAACAACAGTTAGCCACAAAGAAAAGACAGTGATGAGAGACAATTTCCTAGAAAGGAAGGTAGAGAAAGGCGCGTAAAATAGGGTGTACAGTGTAACGTCACGCATTCCTCAGAACTACATAGTGGAGGCCTGAGTTCCTTCATGCTATTCCTTTTCTTTCTCGCTCTGCCTCGAATCCAGTCGGTGAATGGAACAGATACCGCGGCGTGAATGCGGTCCGTTGAAATTAACCATAGCACTTTCTTTCAACGCAGGAAAAGGCTGGTTCAACTTTGTCCCATGTTACCCTGAATAAGACATTAATGAATGCAATAATGGTTCATAGGCAGATTTCATCTTACTTAAGCTGAGAGTGCCTACAAACTGGTAGATAAAGTAAATTTTTCTCTCCTGCGGAAATCCGCAGACATGGCGCAGATTAACGCGTAAGTTATAGGAATAGGATAATCTTAAAAGGATAATAAATTAATATCTTAATATCAAAATTGCTTAATACCCAAGCTTTGCCTTCAATTTAAGAGTTGAGCAGCACCATGTCCGCGGACTGTCACTGGTGAGATAAATGCTGGATATCTACTTGTTTAAAGTAAAGAAAGACAAAACAACGTTAGAAGAAGCACAAATTTGTAAATTACAGCAGACACGTGTTTCGGCGTTACAGGGTACGCCTTTTTCAATGCAAAAAATAATGAGCTTATGGATGAAAAGAAGCTCATTATTTTTTGCATTGAAAAAGGCGTTCCCTGTAACGCCGAAACACGTGTCTGCTGTAATTTACAAATTTGTGCTTTTTCTACCGTTGTTTTGTCTTCTTTACTGTTCAGCACAAAGGTATTTATTTATCTTATCTACTTGTTTGTTGGCACTCTCAGTTTCAATGAGATGGCACCTGCCCCCAGGTCGGTTATTACCTATTCCAGACTGATGAGTTCATAACAAAGACAAAACTGCAATCTCTGGATAGGATATAACCGGGCAGGGGCGGATACAGAAAAATATTTTAGAGGGGACCAGGGAAATTGAATATCACCCTCCCCAGCCACATTCGATTTTTAATAACAATGTTTTCATTACTTTATTTTTAATTTTTTTTCAGGATCCCTTCAAGCTAATGATCTACTTTTAAGTACATAAATATTATACACTAATATAGTTTGAATGTGGACGTAAAGCATCTTGAACGTTTCAAGCTAATTAAATATTAAACCCAATATAATGTCACCGAGATGCTATACAGTGAGCTGTTTTAATTGGGAACATTGTCATAATGATTACAACACGAAGGCGAGGTTATTCAATAAACCCATATAAACACATCTCATTTGAGTTTTCATAAATTATTTTATATTTTAACCATAAACTATTATTTAAGTAAGAAAATCATAGCTACTAAACGTATAAGTTTTATTGAAGAATTCAGGACTATTTACCCTAGCGGATATTAGGGGGATCAAGGGGGCCCGTGTCCCCCAAAAGGATTAATTAATTTCACTGTTTTATTTATTACCTTTTAATTGACCTTTCTTTTGCATTTTTTACGTAGATAATTAAGAACACAAAACACATCCAGCATATTTTGAATAAAAGCATTGTTGTTTGCTAAAGAAATAATACTGGAGTCAGAAGGCCCAGAGTTGCAGAATATATTTAACTCACTGGTTTCGAATTCAAGGAACCATATTATCGCGATTAATGCACTAATTCTTCTTTGATGGAATGAAAAATTAACATTTTTTTTTAATGTGTAGGCGCACCTAAAAAAAGTCATTTTGATCCAGGAACCTACTTGCGAAATAAAAGATTTCTTTTTCAGCTTAAAAATATGCAAAATGAAAGAAATCATATATTGGTTTCTTGGAAAAACCATGATTTTTAATGGAAACGGCATGTAGTATCAATATGTTATCTCAACTGTATCATGGCTTTAAGAACAAATCAGCAACTGTTTTGAAATTCACACAAAAATAGTTTCTAAATTCTTCAGTAAAACTTTTATGTTATGAAATTATGATTTTCTTTATAAATTAATTTAAAAAAACTCAAGTGAGGTATAGGTTTATTTAATAACCTTGCCCTCGTGTTATAATCATTATGACAACGTAAATTCGCTCATTGTCTAGCATCTCGGTGACTTTATATTGGGTTTAGTATTTAAATGGCTTGAAACGTTAAAGATGTTTTTGGTCCACATTCAAAGTATATTAGTGCATAATATTCATGTACTTAGAAGTAAATTCATTGATCTGAAGGAATCCTAAAAAAAATAATAATAAAATTAAATTAAAAAAAAAAAAAAAAAGAAAAACATGCGTCTTTAAAAATACGGTATTTAAAACTTTGTTATGAAACATCGAAGAAAGGGGGGGGGCTATTCAATTTCCCGTGTCCCCTCCAAAAGATATTTCGGATACGGATACGGATCATGATTTTTCTCCGGTAGAGAGCGTGAGCTCTTTTGCCTGGTGTGAGGGTGTAGGGTCATCTGCCCCTGACTTTCAAAGAAGTTGCTGGTTGCTGATTTGTTCTTGAAGCCATGATACAGTTGAGATAACATAGTGATATTATACATGCCGTTTCCATTAATATCAGTTTTCCTAAGAAACTACTACATAATTTCTTTCATTTTGCATTTTTTATAAGCTAAAAAATAAATCTATTATTTAGCATATAGCTTCCTGAAGCAAAGTAACTCTTTTAGGCACGCCTACACATTTTTGGAAGAACGTTAATTATTGATTCCATCAAAGAAGAATTAGTGAACGAATCGCGATGTTGCGATCCCTTGAACTGAAACCAGCGAGTTAAATGTATTCAGCTAATCTGGGCCTCTGACTCTAGCATTACTTCTTTAGCAAACAAAAATGCTTTTATTTAAAAATATGCTTTGTGTGTTTTTTGTTCTTTTTAATCAACTATATTTTAAAAAATGCGCTAGAGAAGTCGATTAAAAAATAATGAATAAAATAGTTAAATAAATTCATATTTTGGGGGGGGGGGACACGGGCCCCTGCCCCCTAAAATCCGCTACTGCTCCTAACCCCCCCTCTCTGCATGAATTCATCTTTGCAATTATAAATTACATCAAATAATAAATATAAATTTAAACTCATTAATTATTTATTTAATTTTATAGCTTCTGTTTATTTATTTGAATCTGATTTGCTAAAAGAAATAAAAATCAGCATTTATGGAAAAGAAAAACGTCTTAGAATTCGACTTTTCTTCATGTTTAATTGAAACATTTGTATAAATGATTAAAAGAAGAATATTTCACAATTATAGTCTATTGACAACGAATGCATAGCTGCCAAATATACAGCTGTGTGTATAATTTGGCAGGCAATTTTATTCATTGAATTGGAGTGGATCTAGGTGAGCATCACAACATTGTGCGGCATCTGTTGGCAAGATGGAAAACAAAAGTAGGTTAGGTCAATATTTCTGTTGTAGAACTAATTACGGTTCGGTTAGAAAACGAAAAGTTTATAATTTTTTATATTTCAATTAGCGAAAACCAATGCATTGGGAATGAATTCCCACAGCACTCATTGGCGCATTTAATTTCCATGGTGAAGCAATTGAAGGATCCCTGATAACAAAAAAAAAAAGAACAGTTTAAGTGAATTGTTTATAGCACTGCAAAAGTGTGCTTCTCGATCATCAAGAAAGCACTCACTATTCTTTACTTTCTTAAATCTTGCAGGCAGGTTGTGTTCCTGCAAAGGTAGTTCAGCTGGCAGGCGTTACTTTGCAATATTCTCTTGAAAACAGTCTATAAAATAGCTAGCCTGAAACCGTTTCTTTGATGTTCTATCGAATATTTAAGCATCATGAATGTTGATAATTGAAAACATTTGTCGCGCCGTAGAATCTTTTCCCAAAATCTCAATTTGGAAGATAAGTCCTCTTAAAAAATAAAGGGCACCTGTTTAAGCAGTTACAGATTTCATTGTTTTCAGCACATTTGACGGTGAATCTTGATGTAATTTCAGGATTTGACTAATAAGAGATTGGATTTCACATGGTTGTGATCTGTCATATCTGTTGAACATTCGCTTTAATGTCCCAAGATCCCGGTCGCAAAGGACAAACGAATGTCTTCTCAGAGGAAAGTCATCAGCAATCTTGTTAAATTTCTTCAGTGTTATTTCTAGAAAAAGTCTCCTGCAGTGTTGTTTTTATTTTGACCAGCGTACATCTCACTGAAAGCATACAGTTTTTTTGCAGCTCCTAGAGTGATTTTAATAAAACCCCTGAGAAATTAGCGAATTTTTCTTTTTGATTCCGTAATTTCGAACCCCCCCCCCTCTAAACCCCCCTAATCCCCGAATTGACGAAACTACCATTACCGAAATTATGTAAGATCAAAAGAGTTATTTGCCGAGCTCTTCTATAATCTTGCCATTGCGTCGTGCTATTTCTTCCTTCTCGTTTAATGCAGAAAGGACATAAGTCCGGGACTTACGCCTTTTCTACACTAAATGAAAAATATGACCACTAAATAAAGTGCTTTGTTGTACAAGAATTGACTTCCCTTTTACACTAGTCGATGTCTCTACATACAAGCATGGGAAAACCACAGCTAACTCAATTATGAAAAAAAAAAGTGACTTATACCCTTTCTGCAATAATCGATTCAGTTACGGTTTGTTGGAAAAACGAAAAATTAATCTTTTTTTTATTGGTCAAATCTAATGCGTTGGAAAATAACTTGCTGTGGCATTAGTTGTAGCATTCAATTTCAATCGTGTACTTATTGAAGGACCCATGATAATATATATATATGTATTTACCAGTTTAATTTCACAATAAAATGTGTATATATTATCAAACGTGTGTCCCTCGATCGATGATCAATTTTTTTTCGGCATCTTGAACTGTGCAGGCAGGTTTTGTTTTAACCTCCAGCATGAAGAAAGAACATGTATTTCTCGATTGCAAACTTACTGAGACTGTTAGGACTCTAGAACTTTGCGAGAATGTTGTGTATTAACATCCAGCCCGAAGAAGAAATGATATTCACTCTGCTTGCTCTAAAAATATGTATCATGTTTTTTAGCAGGCACTCATTGTTCAAAGATATCTTTTTTCCTTCGGGGAAAAAAGATTTTTAATTCTTGGTCCGTGTTCGCGCTGTTCCCACTTTTTTCATTATGAGATTCTCCCAAATTTTTGATCAAGGTCTCGAATAACGATGTTGAGCAGCGGAATAGAATAGGTCATTCCATGTCAAATCAACGAAGAAAAAAAAAACAAGTTTTGAGATTCATGTTAAGTAATTCTACGAAAATGTACAAGTTTAATTCTACCCACGTGATGATTGAAAAAAAGTTTTTTGACATTTTTTGATCTTAAGTTTTTTGTGTAAGACCCACAAAGTACTCGAAAAATGGCAAAAGTGAAATTTCGGTAGTTACAAAAATTCCTTTTACTCAGCTGCTATAGGTGAGAGGGTCGTAATAGGTATAGTTTTAAAGATTTTTTACTAGGCTTTCACATGATTTGTAACTTGGCAAGAATATGTGACTTTAATATTTCAAGGTCAAGCAAATCATTATTTGACCTTGGGTTTTTTATAAAGAATTTTTTTTTAATCTGAAAAAAGAAAAAAGAAAACTTTGCTTACTAATGTGACCTACGCGTGGTGAAAACATCAGAATGGGAGAGCAACGTGATCATACTGAAAATTAATCATGACATATTTCAATGCCGCATAATAATACAGTTTTTCTTACTATGCTGTTGCTAATCAAATAGGAATTATTGAAAGTCGATTCCTTTCACTATCAAAAATGCGAAACAATTCTGAATGAGACTGCAGTTGGCTCGCGATGAAAAAACATTTTTTTTCAGTCTCAACATAAAAATGATTGAAATTGAGTTGTGAACTATAGGCAATGCTAGCATATAACATTTATACACATTATAACACATATTTACAGAAAAATTACTCAGTATAACGAATAGTTTGCTAGGCTCAATTTTTGCGTTGAGAGGTCTTAAACCCGTCTTTTCTGGTTTCTACTGAGGTTTACTTTTGTAAGAACATCATATCCGCTTTTTAATTCCTAACGAAGAAGTAGTAATTGAAAATTCTATAAATTTGATGCAATCTAAAAAAAAAAATTTATGGCGAGATGGGAAAAAAATAGGCATTAAAAAATATTCTTTAGAAATTTAAAGCCTTACAAAATCATCAGTTATATGACTACATCTTGGCATCAAAACCTGTTCAATCATGTTAATCTTGAAACCATTTATAAAGATTCAGCGATCAAAGTGGAAACATCTCATGGCAAAAGATAGTGAGGGTACCAGGGCCGGATCACTGAATGTGCCAACTATATAGGGCGTATCCTAGGACCCCCACTTTTCAGGGTACCACAAATTGCTAAAATTGCTTCATTCAATGGCTAAAACTGCAAGGTGTCGATGAGGTGGTCCCGTGTTCGAATCCCGGCTCTGGCATGGATGTACTTTCTCCCTCCTGTCCTTGTCATTCCTTTGTGTGAATATTTTGTTGTGTTGTGAATTGTTGCCTACCCTATAAACGGGTCCCTATGGATGTGTGGGCTGTGGAAGCCGTACTTCACACCAGATTACGGTACAGTTGGAAAAGTGAAGCAGCGCACCCCAAATTTCCACCCTAGCTGGCACAAGACAACAACAATAACAACTGTAAGGTGTGACTATATGGGGCCCCGATGAACTGTTAGTCTATAGGATCTTTTAAGATCTTCATTGGGCTCTGGTGGGTGACACTTTTAAAGTACATACTTGTAGCAAGAGCTAGTCATGAAACGACGTATAGTAATCTGATTATGACTATACGACACTAGTTTGATAAGGAATATTAAAAATTACGTCAATACATCTTTAGTACAGTACCATTTTGCAGAAAAAGGAAAAGATACTTTGAAATCTAGGAAAACAATATCGATATGTTGTTCTCAGAGATTTAACTTTTCATTCCATTAAACAAGAATTGAGTAGCGTAGAAGTGAGAGCATTTATCTTCTCAAACAATTCAACAGTTGAACGCGCAAAACTTTCGAGAATGAAATCGATTGTTCAAAAATGGTTGAATTCTGAAGATAAGAAAGGTATTAATTACAAAGTTGTGTTTTAAATGCAAACAAATACCATAAAAATAATACAGTGTATAAGAAGTTTTTTACAACTACATGGATCTTCTCGTTGCTTCTTCTATCCAAACCCGATTTTTAAGAATTTTTGGTGCATTTCTTAATGCACCAGTAAATGATATTATTACAAAAGTAGACTCCAGTAGAAAACCGAAAAGACGGGTGTACGACCTCTCAGCGCAAGAATCGATTTGTGCAAACCATGGGTTATGAAGAGTATTTTTTCTGTACATGTATTCAGATGCAATCATAATCTATGCTCCACAACTTACTTTCAATATTTTTAATATTGAGACTGTGAAAAATCATTTCCTTTCACCGTGAGCCCACTGCAATCTCATTCAAAATTCTTTTTGTACATTTCTGATAGTATAAGGAATGGATTTTCAATTATTGGATTAGTAACCGCACAGTGGGAAGCATTCTGAGGCTTCAAAATATTTCATGATTAATTTTCAGTATTATCCCACTGCTTTCTTGTTCTGAAATTTTTACCACGTGTGGGTCACATTAATAAGCAAAAAAAAAATATATATTTTTCTTTCAAATTTTTAAAAAATATACTTTTTAAAATATTTAAAGTCAAACAATGATTTGCATACCAGCATGCCCTTGAAATATTAGAATCACATCACCTTGCCAAGTGAGATATCATGTAAAATCCTGTGAAAAGAAGCTTTAAAAAGGAGTACATAGTACGACACTCTAACTCATATAGAAGCTGAGAAAAAGGAACTTTTGTAAGTACAAAAATGTCACTTTTGCCATTTTTCGAGTGATTTCTCCTTTCCTTTCTCTCTCTCTCTCTCTCTCTCTCTCTCTCTCACACACACACACACACACACGCAAAATAATAACGGTCCAAAAAATCTAAAAAAACAATTTTTTTCTATCATCATGCTGGTAGACTCAAAGTTGTAAATTATTGTAGAAATTGATGAGGGTCTTGTTTAGAGGCTCGTTGATTTAGCGTGCAATGATCCTACACGGTTCATGAATCTCAAATGCCAGAAGTACAAGCAAACGGTCTGGAATAAGAAAGATATAGATAGTCCTATCGATCACATCTTTTTTATACTTATAAAAATATTTCACGTTTTTTGGCTGGTAGTCGTAGAACTAGTGGTTAAGTAAATATTTTCTTAAAAGAAAGAGGAGAATCTTTTAAATTTGTCTTTTTTGTTCAATTTAAAGTATTGTCTTACGTTATTTATCTCTAAATATTTTTTGTGCAACAAATCAGACTAGCCTGCAATGAGATTGTTGCAACCGATACTTCAAAATTTTTTTCAGGTAATCTTAGCTTGCTAAAACCAAATTCGAAGCTAAGAAGATCCTATATCATACCACTTGATTTTTTTTTAAGAGGGGAGTCAAGTTATTTGATACAAAAAAAGTATTTTTTTTGATTTTTTTATGAATATTTTTAATTTTAACAGTCCGCAAACAAGCGGCGCTGCCGGTTCGATCTACCTTGCTTACTTGCTTACTTTCTTGCTTACTACCTTGCTACCTTGCTTACTTTCTGCGAGACATTTTTCAATGTTAATGTCCTTCTTAAGTATACACAGGGTGTACTGAAATTGACTGTTTTCAAAAATTTATAAAAGGAAAACGGTTTATGACTTAAAAAAAAATCCCATAGAAAAGTCATGTGACGGGCTGTAAATTTTTCCTCCCAGAGTTGCAAATTTTAGTTCAAAAGTTTTACATTAGATGGCGTTGCAGATTGTTGGCCCGTAAATCAAAGAAAGATACAAAATTACATCATACATTTTCTAAAAATGGTTTAAATGCACAAAATTACTTATGAATATTTTCACAATGTCTATCGTCGGCTGCAACCGCATGTCGCTAATCGGAGAAAAAAATCCATGAATTTCAATTCTTCCCTTTTGACTTATAGGCTTAGTATCTGAAACGCCATCTGTTGAAAAAAATTTGAACTTGTGGAGAAATAAATTACGTGCCATCACATGAGTTTTCTGCAAGAAATTCTTTTATCATTAACCGTTTTCCTGTTATAAACTTTTGAAAACAATCAGTCTTTTTCCGGACACCCTGTATAAATCACCCAACTACTCACCCAACAACGACGTATAAAGGTACACCGAAGGTTTAAATTAGCTATATTAAGTACTTTTAAAACCCGAATTGTTAACGTACCCTATTATCATGTAAATCTTCTAAAATTAATGACTCCTCAATTTTTATTGCACTAAGGTGAAAGGCTAAATTTCAGCGGGAAAAAATTGCACTTTTGCATAAGGAACGGAAGTTAACAAAAGGCACGGGAAAGGGTGGCATTTTTTAGTTTATAGGTATGTCGCGAGTCATTTTGAACGTTTTTCGCCAAACTGGTCAAAACGACAAAGTTTTCAATTGTTCGTCAAACGTTGCGAAAAACAAGATCAATGAAATTTAAAATTTTACGACTGATTTTTAAATAAAACAATCTGATACATACAGTTAAATAATAGCATTGAAATATTTGAAAAAAATCCAGTAAAAATTTAAGTAACCGATTAAATATATAAAATTTGGTAGTGTCCAATCGGTTTGTTGGAACTGTTTTAGTGTCCATGCATTTTGACTCTTTCTCTTTTTTTTTTTTTTTCCTTCTAATTTTTGTGAGAACGAGAGCTGTTTCCAGCATAATTGAAATCCATTTCCTAAGATTACTTTTGAATAAGTGTTAGATCTATTTTAGCCTCATTCAGGAAGACAGTTTCCAACACATGAAAACCACCTGAAGCTAACTACAAACTACATAAGAAATTGCGGAAAAATATTTTACGTGACTTTAACTTTAATTTATCTTTAAACATATGTATATGCTGAATAAGATTTCAATCCTGTTTTGCCGCGGTCCATAAGGCACTTTTGGACACAGAGTTATCGTGCTCATGTAACAACCCATTATTAGGTTTGCCGTATTTTTAAAATGTTCAACCGGTACACCTGAACGTACAGACACCCGAAATATCCATTTTAACGACCCCCGAGTTAATTACAACGAATTTTCTCGAGACTTCTGTCTGTGCGTATGTATGTATGTGTGTATGTATCTCACATAACTCAAAAACAGTATGCCCTAGAAAGTTGAAATTTGGTACGTAGACTCCTAGTGAGGACTAGTTGTGCACCTTCAATTTTGGCTGCATTCGGATATTCCGAATGGGGTCTTTTGCCCCTTTTTGGGGGGAAATCATTATTAAATTCGATGTCAACTCAAGTGGTGTTATAATTTGTCGGACACTTGGCGATACATCGCCAGTCTTTTGGTCGCCAAGTTTTGTCGCTAACTTGACAACAAATTTTGCGATGTTGTTTTTTTTTTTAAATTTGGTTTCAATAGGCCACTGTTGGTGATATTTAGAGAGTAAACAATTAAATCACATTAAAATTGCCAGGACATGAGGAAATGACATTTAATTGGAGTAAAAGGAAGTCATGTGATTCATACATCAGCTCGTTTAATGTTGTTTTTGGCTTACTTTACTTTTCAGCACAAAGGTGCACAAAGGCAAAATTTATCTAAAAAAATTACTTTTCATTTTATAGGACTTTAAACCTTCACAGGCTAATCCGGTATTAATTTTACAAGTCAATGTTACATATGATAAAGTAATTATATATGCAGGGTGATTATAATTAAAGTTCCACTTTCAAAACGCTATAAAAATTAAACCACTGGTCAGAATGACGTCAAATTTCAACGGAATATTATCGAAGAAGGGAGGAACTTGATGGCGGAAGAAAAATAAATAGTTGGAATTTTTAGCAATAGATAGCGCTGTAAGCATCATAATTTTTTAGTGGTCAACTACAAATGACAAATACATCATAAAATATTAGATAAGGTGTAAACTATACGTTAAAACACCGTACAACTCAGCGTGCACGAGGGTATTGGTTTGATACTGTTAATTAAATAAGCCCATCCAACACGGAAAGGTCATATCACATCGGATGGGAAAAATGGGTTTTAAATTGTCCTGAGGCCGAAAACCGCATAAAAAGCATCAGTAAAAATCAAATCGGTCTTTAATTTTCGTGAAACTGGCGCAAAAGATGCTCAATATAATGTACCTCGTTTTCTGTAACAAGTTGAAATCGAGAAACAGCATGTTCCACGACTGACTGAAGTGTTTCCGGGGTCACGTTTAGAATGTGTTGCGCAATGCATGCCTTCAGCTCAGCAAAGTTTGCAATCGGAACACTGAACACAACAGCTTTCAGATTGCCCCATTTCCAGAAGTCACATGGGTTAAGATCAGGTGATCGGAACGGCCAGTTCTTTTATTGGGACAGTCATAGTGAACTTCTCAGATGCGAAATAAGGAAAAACACGTGTATTTGGCGTCTTTATAAGAAATTTAATGAGTCGGGCGCATGACAAGTGTTTTGTTTTACATATTCTGACACTTGCAGCGCCATCTATTGCTAAAAATTCAAACTATTGTTTTTCTTTTGCCATACGCATTCCCCCTTCTTCGATAATATTCCGTTGAAATTTGAGGTCATTCTGACCAGTGGCTTTATTTTTACAGCGTTTTGAAAGTGGAACTTTTATTATAATCACCCTGTATATATATCCTAAATAATCCTTCCCAGTTAATTATTTTTAGACCTTTTTTGACATTTTCAATCAAATTTATCCTTTTCCGGAACGAGAAGTAAACCAGTCGGGACACCGGGATTTTATCTGAAAACCCGGACGCCTGGCAACTTTACTCAAAACAACTGTGATTTTCTGGTCCCTTTTGAATACTTCAAAACGGATCTACGTGAATAGTCAGCATTGTTGCACCTGGATTTGCGAATAAGATTCTGATTGAATTTATATTTATATGCAATAGGTTTATAAATAAAACTGGCAGTTAACTTAAATATTTATCTTAAATCACTAAAATTTATTTGATGCATGTCCAAAATCTTCTGATCCTCTATTTTTTTCAAATTCCTTTTTTTTACTAAATTGAATAGTTGCTTAAATCTCCAATACCAGTATACTCTGGAAAATTGGGGTTGTTTTCATAAACGCACAAGCATTCTAGTTACTTCCATAGCTCATCGATGGCGCGAGTAACATACAATCTTAGATAGTTTTTCGATTTTTTGATGGGCCATCCATTTCAAAAGGGTGTGTTGTGTAAACCTTAAAAGAAATTAAATTCAAACAGTAAAATTTGAATAATTGGAAAAAAAAAATGTATAGAAATTCTTAACGATCGCAAGTATTTTCTTCGTATGTAAAACGCGATTGATTAAAAAAAAAACCTTTTGAGTGCAAGGAATAAGAACTAACGAAATTGGAGATAGAAAGTTTCATTTACAGTAAATTCCCGTTGAGACTTTTTGCACGTTTTAATGCGTACAGAAATATGTTCACCCACCGCACAAGCGCTAAACTGCACTCTGCGTTTGAGAAGAAGGGGCGAAGTGCCATTGTGAACGCGTGATAATTCGTCACCTCGATCAGAAAAATCCCTCGCTTGAAAGAAAGTCAACGCGAGAGTTGTGCCAGTCTCCAAAAATTTCGCATCCCATGGAACCGCAAGTTGTGGATGTGACGAGCGACAACCCTTGGTGGAAGTCGGGTAGCTTCCTCGTTGATTAAGGAATCCCCACTTCAGTGCCGCATTAGTATGATGGCCGTGCCATGCCATGCCATGCAATATCTAACAGGCGGAGGGGGAGAACCCCCTTTTACCTGAAATCTATGAGAAGTGGGTGCAGAAAAAAAGCGCCGGAGCGCACCTAAAAGAAAAGAAAAAAGGGGGGGGGAGGAGAAAGCTTATGGCCTCGCTAGGGCTGCGAGGCCGCTTACGAGGGCATCTATTTGCTGTTGCTGGGCTTGGAGCTGTGTGAGGACCTGGGTAAGGAGTGCCAGGACCTGGCTGGAGTCGGGGGCAGTGAGCTGCTGCAGGGCAACAGGCCTGGGAAGGAAGTCCGTAGTCCTGGGAGCTGTACGTGGAGTCCTTTCTTTCCATGCGTTTCCGACCTGTGCAGAAAAGGTCCTGGGGGGCTTGGGTTGACGGGGTCTTGGTCTTTCAGGGCAGACAGGAGCATTTGCTGGATGGGGGCCGCCGCAGAGGGCACAGCAGGCTGGGGTAGAACGATCCTTAGTACAGTCGAAGGTCCTGTGTTCCTGGGCACATTTTAGGCAGCGTGGAGAGCGGTGACACTTGGCCGCCGTGTGGCCAAAACGCTGGCATCTGTAGCACTGGATCACAGTGGTCTTGGGACGGAGACGCTCCACCTTGATTCTGAGGTATCCGATGTTACCGACACCAAAGACATCGTCGGCCTTCTCGTCTTTGTTTAGTACGGCCAGGTAAAGGGGCAGCAACCTTTTCTCGGGTCCTGTCTTCATTTGGAGAACCTTTACAACGTCGAATCCGTATCCTTTGAGATCCTGAAGAATATCCTCGGTAGGGAAGTTGTTGGGCAGGCCTCGGATTACAACCTTCAGCGGGCGTTTACTGGGCAGGACTCGACTGTGAAATTGGAGACTCTTCTCCTGCAGATATTTCTCAATGAGGTCGATGTCGTCTTCGAGGGCTGGAAAGATGTTGAGATCATCGCCAGTGATTTTTCCTTGGATAGCACCGGCGCATACTTTAGACAGGAATTCCAAGATACCAACTGGATTTGGGGGGTTGGCGACAGTGATGGGAGGCGGGGAACGTGCCTTGGTCTTTCTGGGAGCATCCTGGGTGGCCGAAGGTTCGGACTGATCTGTAACCATACTGGGAGTAGCACTCTGTAGACTGGCTGGTTCGTCATCTTTAGAGGAGAGGGTGGAGAACATATTTTTGGTGGGGATAGCCGTCACTTTTTCCTTGGGAGGGCTCCGACAGGTTCTTTTAGCCTTAACGAAGTCGTTCTGTGTGGGCAACTCCTCGTCGCTTTCGCTGTCGAGGGGGATGTCTGGGGGAAAGAGTCCGTCTAGCTTCGTTTGGTTTTCCTTGGCGAGAAGATCAGCATCATCGTAGATTTTTTGTTCTTCCATAGTCCAGGTTCTTGGGTCGGTCAGATTGAAGAGGGCGTTGAGAAATTCGTACAGGTAGTCCGCAATGCCATTTAGAGTGGGCTGGTCGAAAGCTTCAACGTATTTTTCCTTGGTTGCCTGGAGATCAAACTTTTAGCGCTCAAGAAGTTGTTGAAAGCGAGTGGATATTCCCTTTTTGATGGTGCGTGGGTATTTCTTCCTAATAGTAGCCAAAGACATGAGAGAACCGGGAGAAGGCCAGGCGCTGAGCTGGGGGACGGTTTCGCTGACGGGAGTTACCCCGCCGGCCCTGACAAGGGCCTCTACGCCGTTATCCCGAGCTGCGCACTGTTTCTTCCGCGTCGAGGGCATAGGCTTCGGAGAACGAGAGAGGAGAAAAAACACGTCCGACAAGGTCGGGCGCTCGGCGTGGAATGAGTGAATGCGAGTGAAAGTGAAAGTGAGATAACCCGTTTGATATTATGTATTAACTTTTGTGTTGCATTAAACTGGTGAGAAGAAACATTTTTGGTGCTGCACATCGTGCCTCTCCGCTTGTCACAATCCTCTAATAGATGGTATTGTTTGTTAATTCAGCAATCAGCAACCTAAATTACCTGACAATCTACATTCCGATTTAAGTTTTAGTTTAGATCGAATTCGGGTTGGAAGGGGGGGGGGGAGTGTGTACGATGAACTTATACGATCGTGATTCATAAGTGGTTGAGACTACACATCTGACTGAAAATTGTATGTTAACTTCTATCAAAACAGACTCTGATGCTTATTAAATACTAACTTTAAACAACTAAAATACTAAATGAAAATTATTAACTCAAGTCAGAAGAAAAAAATCGAACAATAATGTATTGCATTTTGTTTAAATTAATACATTATTAAAGGGTCAATCTCCATTCGAAATCACCCAAAAAGAATAAAAATTGTTGCTCGACATTTTTGATTTTTCTAACTTTTTTACCATGTATTTTCTGCTACTGAGTAAAAAAGTGTTGAAAGGAAATTTTTTAAGCTCATGCTTCATTCTCATGTGCTATTATAAGTTTGCTTTGTAGCCATTGTTTGACCGAAAGCAAGTTTTACGTAAATACATGTGACATAGTTAATTTTTCAGATATCAAGACAAAATAATATCCAGCATCATCAGAATGATGCCCTACATATGTTTCTATTACTCAATACTATTTAGATGGTGAAAAAGGTGAAGAAAACAATTCACAACTACAAACTGAAAATTAGCATAAAATACCAGTTTTAGTGATGCAAAATTAGTAAAAAGTGGAGAGACTCGACTTTATTTTTTTTTCTTATTTAGATTTAATGTAGGACTACCTGTTGTATAAATTTTAAACGTGAAAATTTTTGGTAGATTTTTTACTTTTTTTGTACATTTTTTACAAACTTTCAAAAATCATATTTTATTAAAGTTTAAAGTGAAATATCTCAAAGGGATTGAGTGTGAAAACTAAGAAATTGTTACAGATAGCACACTTTTTATGGGATATACCTTTTGGTGACTAAGATTCAATTGGTTGTAACATAGTTACAGTGCATTGAAATGGCCAAATATGTCAATAAACGAGTACATATACAAAATGTAACATTAATTCATAGAAAAAATCCAATTTCCAAATATTTAAGACAAAAGTTCCTGTCATTTGATAAAATAAATGCATGCAATAATAGAAATCTGCACAAAAACACAAAAAGTAAACAAATAAGTAAATGAAAAATTATAGCCAAGCATTCCAAAGAACAAACCTCTAGCGAGTGAAGTATTGGATGAAACATTGCCAAATTTCATGGGCATACACAGTAGATCATGGGATTTCGATTTCTGAAATAATAATTTAAAATAAAAAAAAATAGTTCCAAAAATCGCCACCAGGAGAAATTTTGGCGTTGAAAAGGTGTATTATTGTCACTATTGAAGGATTAAATGCTAACTGATAAAATATGCATCAATTGTATTCAAAAATATGATTTTTACCAACAAATGAGGTTCAATATGACCAGCATCGAGATTTTCCAGGTACTGCGTGCAATGCACAATATTTTCTACACCTCTTGGGGGGGGGGATTAATTTCGCCTACCTGTAACATTTTTCTAGTTTTGAAACTTGATTTATCGGTAACATGTCACTGATACACAACACCGTTACGAAATCCCCATGGTTAAAAATCCCAAGGTGAAAAATTGGACGACCACATTCTCCATACCGTAGGAAGGAAATGCATGACTAATAAAACTGCTATTAAGAAAATGTTGCCGCCTTACATTCAGTGCCTAAAGCCCAACCTGGGGTGGTGCACCATCTTACATGAATATTATTCAGAAAGAAATTCTTGCTGCCGCGCCAAAATTTCTTCCTGACGACTTTTTGTAAAATTTTTCTCTTGATACAAATTGAAATTTCTTCTTGTTTATATTGAACCTTATTTGTAAGCAACAATTATTTTGTAGCAAAAGACTTGATGTGTGCTGAATTTTTTGGCATTTAGTTCTGCAGTATTCGCAAGTAATACACTTATTCAGCGCCAAAATGCCCCTGGTAATGACTTTTGGTACTTTTTTTTTAATTGTAGAAATCGAAATCCCGTGGTCTGCTATGTACGCTCAGGAAATTTGCCAATGCTTCGTCCAATACTTCACTTGTTAGAGGGCTCTGAACACCTCACGTTATTTAATAACCACCCTGTATATTAAAACGAAAAGCGTACGCATTTGAATTAAATAACAAATTAAAAACAAAACCTAATCATTTATTTCTCTTACCTTTCTGATGAAAGAAAGAACTACGTTTCATGCTGTGTGGTGGCGAGAAGAAAACTGCCCGTTCTGCTTATAAGCTCTCAAGTTCCCACCATAAATCCTCGCACCCCGATCCCCGACTGAATCACTGATTCGTCCGGAATTTATACCACTTATTAGTCTGCCCGATGTACAACGGTGGCTTTCGACAACGATCAGCCACCGTTTGGGGATTGGTTTCCCTGTGGGGAAACCTACCAGTTTTCCCACAGGGGATGTCATGTTTTCGCACCGAATCGCGCAATCTTAAAACGAGTAGTAAAAAAGAGAAAAACTGCTCGAAAATGCCCGATGTAATTCTGTTGTGCAGGAGAGGAAAAAAGGAAAAGGTTTTACAAAGGTTTGAAATCCGTTTACAAACACGGGGAGTGAATTGTTGAATTTTCCAATGTCGCCCAGTGGTTTGATTTTGCATCTTCTAGGCGACATTGATGTCGCGTTAGTTAGTCCCTATGGTAAAAAATGCCCTGTTTCACTTCATTTTATTTTAAATGTTCCTCCTGCATCTCTTGATTAAGCTTTGATTTACTTACGATTTTTACGTTCAAACATTTAGAACTTCTGGTGTAAGTGTTCGTCGATCTGGAAGTTCTGTCCGGCTCCCGTGTCCATCACAATGCTTTGAGTCTCTCTTAGCATTATTTTTTGAGCAATCACATTGCTTATTGTTCTCAAATGACTGTTTTGAATTCCTATATGATTTTAATTTCCCCCGCCTCCCTCTGCAGCACCGCCGTCGACCGGCCTCACGATACTGCTGCTATAGCGAAAACCGTCTCCTGGTTGCGTCCATATCCTACACACACACACACGAATACATACACACACCATCACGCACACACATACACACACATTCACGTATACAAATACACACACACACTCGTGATTGCGAAAAACATAATTTGAATTCAGGATGTCAAAATTCAAATTATTAATTTTTTTTCTCTTTCTCTTTCTCCGTTTCAATTATATTTCAGCAATCCGTGCATTTTTCTCCCCTTAGTAATGATTTTCTGGACAACATTTTTCATCAAAAAAATTACATATGATAATGTTTCGGCGGCCCATATGAAGCCATCCTGTTTATGTATATATTTTTTTCTTACTGAAGAACCATGAAGCATGGTTTAGTATAACCAGGGCCGCCGAGAGACAAAACGTTCACGTTTTGTCGCCAGTCCTCCATCCCATTATGCTAACTTTACACTATGCACAATACTTTAATTTGAGCCGGGCCCATAGTTTCTGACTAGGCAGACATATTCCTGCGGTCTAGTGAATCGTGCTCTGAATATTCCTTTTTGCGTTTGAAGCGTACATTCTGCAGCCCTTACTTAGATAATCTAGAGAATCATGGATGTTCCTAAATTGTATTTTAAGATTACATTTTCCATTCAAGTTTTTCAGAAAAAATACTTTTTTGCGACTATTATTTATTTCAATTGTTCATTTACATTTACTATTTTATTTTTTTTTAAACAACGAAGAGTTTCCCCTTTTTCTTCGTTTGTTGCATCGTTAATAGGAAATTGGCGGCCCCACTTCTGAAATCCGGGGGGGGGGGAGCACCCCCTTGGCGTCAGCCCTTAGTACAATAGATCAGGGAGTAAAAGGAAGGAGACGAATCTCCATGTTAGCAGTTTGGCAACAAAATTCCACTTCCGCCAGAGGCCGCTAGAGTATCATCTCTCGCACTACTTATATCTTTTCGCTCGTAGCGAAGCATTGTAAACAAGTGTGTTTTAAAAACTATCACCTATATGTTTGGAAGTATTAAACTACTTTCGCCATGAAAGCTGTTCAAAGAAGCATAGAATACTTTACTCCACCCTAGGTTTTTGGCATATTTTGCATTCGATGTGTTTAATTTGTATTTCTGCTACGACTTTAGCGAGCATTCATTCTTGTTATGTGTTTTGCAATTTTGTGTTCTATTTTGTATATTGTTTTTGATATCGCTGTTCTGCTCATTTGCCATGAAACTAAAAATGATTTTAGCTGGCTTTTGAAAACATTTTCTCCCAATAAAACCCGTAAATTACGATCCGGTTTTCATAATTTTTCTGAGTACTATGCATTTAATTTTAAGAGTAAGCGAGAAGACTTGATTTTAAAGTTATTCATTTAAAAAAATAGAAAGAGAGTAGCAATGAACAACTAAAGTTTTGGAACTTAAATCACTAATTTTGTTTCCTTCTAGTTATATTTCCATGTCCTTTTTCTTCTTATTTATTAAATTTCACATATGCTTAACTTGAATAATAGAAACTCCACTGTAGTAGAAAAACTCAATAACGCACTCATGTAGAGAATTCAATTGAAATTAAGATTGAACTGTTTAACTTATAATTTTCATCAAAATATTTATGTTTTGCTTTTTTTTTCTTCAAATTTCACTTAAATCCAGAGCAGAGCAACAATTTCAAACTAAACGTAATACATAAAGTTTTATGTAAGCTTATATCACACGAAATTTATGTATGGGAGGAGGAGAAAGAAAGTAACTATGGTAAGTGAAAACGAAACACAATGTGATAAATATAAGCTATAAACTAGATCAACGCTTGTAATAAATAGCACTTTCTTGTAACATTATTTGTATTTGTTCACTAATAACTAACGATAAACAATTTTTTTTTTCTCAATATACAGAGTGTTAATATTTTTTCTAATCGTTTTTAAAGATAAATCCAACGAAATAAAAAGAAAAAAAAGGTTATTTCAGCAAAAGTAATTAATTAAACAAAAACGAAACTAAATATTGGTGCACATAATACAGTGAACTATATTAAGTTATATGAGCTAATATCGCACGAAATTTGTGTGTGTGGGGGGTGGTGCAGGATAAAGAAACTCGGTGTAACAGAACCAAATATTGGAATAAAAGAACCAAGTAATTATGGTAAGTGAAAACGAAACTTAGCTTGATAAATATAAGCAATAAACTAAATTAACGCTTGAATTAAATAGCACTTTCTTGTAAGATTCTTTTTTAATTGTTCACAATTAACTAACGAAAAAGCAGTTTTTTTTTCAATGTTCAAAGTATTAATTATTTTTTTTCTTATCGTTTTTAAAGATTAATCCACCAGAAAAAAAAGGGGGGGAAAACGGCTTTTTCAGCAGAAGTAAACAAAAAAAGAAACTAAATATTATTGCACATATTACTGTGAAATATTTAATTTTAAATGAGCTTATATCATGCAAAATTTATGGGGGAGGGGGGGGGGAGAGGGTTGATCGAAGTTACTGCATAAATTAATTGGAGTAAAAGAACTAAGGAGAAAGAAGATCGAGGACACACAGAATTAATGTCTAAATTCTAGAACAAATATAAGAAAGAAAGTAATTTTAGGTCCATCGTGCTGACCGCGCGATATTATTGAGTTCCAACAAATTTTTCGTATCAATGGCCCCAAACTAGCTAACTGCCGGCATCCACCCAGTCGAATACTCGGGGTCGGTTAAATCAGGCGAGCGAACTGCGAGAGATGGACCACTAGCGCCACCATTGGCGATGGAATAATCCGGTCACTTTTTCGCCCCGCTGCCAAAGGAGATGAGGCTCCTTCTTTTAGCCTCCCTGCAATAGATATTCGCTCTGCAGTATTGCGATCTGTAGCGTCGTTCAAGTAGTTCTCTTCAGCTCGCGCCTAAACGCATGCGCATAAGTGAGGAAATTTTTGAATTCAGCCTGCCTGCTTGCTAGACGCTGTTCCAGTGACCTCTCTGCAAGAGCCCTGACTCTTTAAGCCGCGCCCTGACGTAAGACCCCTCCATTGATCGTTTCGGTTGCGAACGCTTATTGCTCTGCAGCGCCATCTGTTGGGAACGACTCTCAACTACCATATCAGTGTTTCAGTCTTTGGTTTATAATTTGAATTCCTCTTGCTTTTTACTATCTTTTTATTTGTTATCTATATTTTTCCCTGTTTAACTGTTTTGCAATTATTTTGTGCACTTTGGCCACCGTAGTGGCCCTTTTTCGTCAATCTTCCTCTGAACATTGTTCGTCTTTTTTGTTTTTTCTCCCAACGGTGGTTGTTGTTTAAAGTTTTTTTGTGGGTTCTAGTTCGCTCAGTGACTCTTTTACTCACGTTCCCGTAGCTTTTGCCTTTTTTATTACTTGCATAGTAAGCTTATTTTTCTATCTCGCACTTTCGTAGGCAAACATTCTTTAACTTTTTTTTTTCACCTGTTGACATGCTAGAATTCTTTGTTTTGCTAACTGAGCTACTTTTTGCTATTTTTTTTCTCTCTCTCCCGTATACTGGTGACAGTAAGTTTTTGTAGTAAACAAACTTACTAATAACAGTTACCTTGTGTTTTCATCCTTGTGATTTCTTCCTGCGGACCTGGACAGTTGTGATTTTACTTGCGTTCTTCAGCAGGTTACTCATTTCTCACTACTCGTCTCTTGCCTATGTTGCTTTGCCCGTTGCACGTATATGTTCTTGCTATTGTCTTGATTTTTTTTTTTTACGTTTGCTATCCTTAATGACTCATTCCTTCGCGTGTGACCTTTTTCGCAAGACATTTCCTACCCGCCAATTTATTTTTTTCTTGCGTTCCCTTCTCCCTCACCGCAGTAGATTTAAATGCGCCGATTAAACTACCGTTGCATCTTCTGGCGGTTTTTAGCTTCACACTGGTGGATGATTTTGTTTGTGTTGTTCATGTTGAGTTTTTCCTTGTATCATCGGTGACTTTCTTCTATGTCCTTCTCTTTTTCTCTCGTCCCTCTTTATTCTGATAGAGGTAGGGTTCCGTGCCTCTTCCCTGCTCGCCATTTATACCCAGAATTTGTTTCCCACGGAACTACTCCTCAGATCAAAATTCGTGATGGTACTAGTGACAAAAATATGCTTTTTTTTTCTTTGTCTGCTTGATATTCATGCTATGAAAGAGTTTCTTATGATAGCGAGCATCACATGCTAGTGTGCACTAGTGTGCAAAGCAATAGCATGGCACTTCATATGAGCATCTTATGAGCATTACCACCTGCAATAACTGCAAAATAATGTGGGAGAGGATCAGGAACATTCCTGTCCCACGTTACGAAATTTTCTTTCGAAAGGAGTACGCAAAATGCTTCCGGTGGTGGTATTCGACAGCCTAAAGGCAAGATCACACCCCTTTTGAAATTCTTTTATCTAGTGCTCCAAATTGCTTACGCAACTAAAATAGTTAATATAACAAATTTACAAGGAGGAGGCGTCTACCAGGTTTTTAATTTTGTGGAAACGTATAAATATAGGGTTTCTCATTTCTTATTTGTCAAAGATATCCTCCGTTTGCAGATTTTAAACAACGCCCAACACCCTTTGAAAGGTTGATGGGCGATAGTATACAAGAACGAAGGCCGAACTGACCGAATCATGACTAACCTTTATTGCGAACATATAAAAAAATGAATTCGGAATAAATTTCTGCTGATGTGGGAAACCACCCGTCGTCAGATGCACTTCGAACGCTGTTAGCGGATGTAGCCATACGGTTCTCGCTCCCAATCCTTTGCAAAGATACAAGCGTATCCTATTCTTATTTTGCTATGCTTATACCTATTTGTAACTAAATTAAATTGTTTATTTGATTTAACCACGACTCACATCAATTGAGTCAGCAAATCTCACCATACATACGTCCACTGCCGGAAAATTAGTTTTCCCCCCGAAGTCAGGCGGCTTCAACGTTGTAGACACTTTTAGCTGTAGTGACAGGTTTTGTTCGGACGATAGGGGTTTTTATAACGAGCGTCGACTATATTAATAGTTTATTTTTTTAAAATATCTATTTACATCTATTCATGATGTAATTTTTTTTGTAACGGTAATTTTAACGTTAATAGTACATTTCAAAAATATCGAAAAAATATTTACAACTTACTATCCGTTGTTTTTACCTAAGAATTTAATTTGTCTTTACATTTTAAATTTAAAATTAAATTTTTTACTCACAGAGAATAGACAATAAAAATTCATGTATTTATAATAACTTTAAAAAAAAAAACGAACTGATAATATAACGCATGACTACTTTGTTTCAACATCAAAGACTATCCATTTTATTACCTATTACTGTGGTACCCGCACGGCTTTACCCGTAGTAGAAAATTAAAAGGTCATTTGGTTCACCGTATATACAAATAATGGATGATGAATTTCTCGCCAATTTGCTATGGCTATTTGCTCGCCCATGTTACGGTTTCACGTTATGATAATTTTGTATTTTACTCGTCCATGCTGTGATAACTTGCTCGGTAAAATGTTCTTAAAATTAGAATATAAAATGAACAATATTGAATTTTCAAAAAATCGCTTCTAGGTGCACACTAGGGTGGACACAAGTTACGTGAAAAACTTTTTTCAACTAATCTTTTTGCGGCACCCCCCTAAAATGTGCCAATAGACTAGAAAATGTGGTTTGGTAAGTTTCAAGTCAGTTTGATGACATTAACACGTGACGCAAAGAGGCTAAACTTGCGAAAAATGGCAATTTTTAGCAAAAAATCGTAGTTTTTCATCTGTAAAACCAAAACTATTCATTCTAGAAACTTCGTTCTGGTCTCATTTTATAGATAACTTTATTCTCTTTAAGTCTAATTTCATCTAAATTCTTGTAAAAATTTATTGAAAATTATTCGGGATTTTTCAAGTCAGATCGTCGTTAATATCCTCAAAATCGCGTAAAAAGAACGAAACATTATAATATAAATTGTATTGCTTCTTTTAGTTAATGGTTGTAACCCCCTTACAATGTTAAGCTATCAGAGCAAAAACAGCAATATCATCAGAAATATATGCAGTGAAATCCAGTTACAACGAATACCGATACAACGAAATATCTGTTTCAACGAAAGAAATTTTCAGCTCCGATTTGATTTCCATACGTTGCTTGAATTTCATTACTACTAAAACCTCGTTACAACAAAAAAAAAATTCTGGTAATTTGAAGTTCGTTGTAACAGGATTTCACTGTACTATAGTTATGTCTCTAAAACTCAAAGTCAAAACAAACAACTGCATGTAAAACTTATGAAATTAGCTGTAGAGGCCATAAATACGGAACGTTACTTTCCTCCTCGGTGGTCAGCGCTAAACACTAGCTTAAAAATCCCAGTCTTGCAAGGGTTTTCGACCCCCCCCCCCAGAGAAAGGAAAAACTTAGATTCCCAGGATAGTGGCCTGTGTTCTTAGATGAGGACTTGTTAGGGCTTTATTCGTTAAAATGACAGTCATTTTATGGCTCCTTTCTGCAGTAAAAACCTGCGTTTTATGAGTACAGTTTGTTAAAGAAAAAGTGTTTGTATTTAGCTTGTTGCTACCACATCTTAGAAGTTGGTTTGAAAGGAGTTTAGATTTGCAAAATTGCTACGTCCACTGTTCCTTAACCAGATATTTTTCAAGAATTTCAGGATGAATGATATCGATAAGCAGCAATTCAAAGCAAGTATAGAAGATTAAAAACAAAATTGAAATTCCAAGCTTTCTTTTTGAGAAATGAAAACAGTAGCATATTAGGGATGCCTATAAGAAGTTCATTCCACTTTGCTTAACTTATTTAGGGAGTTTTTTTTTCCAAACAATGTTACTTTTCAAGTACCTGGCGCTATTAATCACACAAGATGGATAGCAAAGGCCATATGACGTAGTGAAAAGCAAAGGGATGTAAGTGGACTTTTTAAAGTTCCTTATAAAATGCATTTAAAGGTTTAAAGTGCAGATCCTAGGTAGACTTTCACTGAACTGCTTTTCTAAATCATGCAATATAACAGCCCCTTCCAGAGCTACTAGTACCATCTCTTGCCCCTAAGCCGAGGAGACGTTCCCCTATTATTTGTAATCATTATCTCGAAAATTTTAATTTTCGCAATTACATTTCTTTGCTTCTCACTGCCTCATATACTCTTTAAAAATATATCCTCTCAGGGATGAGCTTTCATTAATCGATTTAAAGATAAAAAGTATTGAAGATATTTGGTTGTTTATCAACAATATTTACGGAAAAGTACGGCTTATTGTCTGCGATCCAGCTTTGACCCCCCAACCAAGATCTACAGTTAATAAAATCTTTGGTTCAATACAAGAGTATTTACGAAGATGATCTAGGAACAGAACTACCTAAAATAATTAACCATTTGTGGTCCCTGAACTCAGACAAGGTTGCATTTCCCTTTTTTGATGATACTTTAGAGAGAAAAATAAATTATCAAAACAAAGAAGGCTGCAAAATTAAAATCCGAAGTAGGAGATAATGAAGATGATTGCGATGATAGGGATACAAAAGCACAGCTCAATCTCAAAGAAGCTTAGTTTATTGGACAAAGAAGTAGATTTTTTCATTTCTCCCCCAACTTTTTAAGATATACAATTTTTTAAAGAGATTCAAAATCGGTACAAAGTTTTTAAATACTGATCTTGATGAATATTGTGAAAACCAATATTATATTAAAGCTAAAAAGATAGTAAACAGTTAAAGGGTTGTCAATGGCACAGCTGAAAAAGGAGTAAAACTAATTTCTAACTAACGAGTTTCTATTACAAGTTATGTCCAAATGCAGGCACATTTTTCCATTCATCAAAATCTGTCATAATCGAAGCCATTACCACTTTAACTTCTCAATGAAAAGTAATAACATAATGATGTATAATTTGACAGTGTATGCAATAAAATGCATTAGATTTTTTCTTGTCTTTTTTGTAATTTTTTAACAGTGCTTTCTCTTCTGAACTACTTAGTTCCTTTATCTTAAATCAGCAATTTGTCGCATTTAATATTTAAAGTACCTCCAACTGAAGCCTTTTTAATGGATAAATTAAAATTAACCAAGAGCAAATAAATGTAATTGAAGATTGTAATGCTTTTAGGTATTTGCATGAAAATTCCTTATTGATGATATCTTCCACGACCTGACCTGAAAAATGCCAAGTAACGTTCTATAAATTTTTTTTAAAAAATGGATAAGATAAATCATCACGAGAATAAAACTTCCTATAAAATGAGAACAGAACGAAGTTTCTAAGATGAAAAGTTTTGGTTTTAAAGAAGAAAAACTACGATTTTTTGCTAAAAATATTTTTTTTTTGTAATTTTAGCCTCTGGATTGAGCTGAAAATTTGCAAATCATGTTTTCTAGTCCATTGGCACATTTTAGGGGGGTGCCGCAGAAGAAATTCGAAAATCGATTTTTTGTGACCACCCTATTGCACACCCCCATGCTACAAACTAATTTTGTGTCAAATTTCATGAAAATCGGCCGAACAGTTTAGCCGCTATGCGCGTCACAGGCAGGGACAGAGATCCCGATATCTAGACAGAGAGACTTTGAGCTTTATTATTAGCAATGATATACTGTATGAGCTCAAATTACCCTGTTTTTTGTATTTATTCGTAATAATTCATCCAGATTATTAAGAAATACAACATATAAAAAAAAAGGTTAACACTTGACACATTTAAAGTACAGTAATATTCTGAAATGTATTACTCTCTCGAATGGAATTTTAAAATTTAGGGTTAATTTCGTTGTAAAGTTGTCGTTCCTCTTTATAAAGCTTTCTACTTTTGCTCTTCATAGGTTTGATTGTTATTCTTTAAGTTCATAAGCGCACAAGTAAAGGATTAATGCGAAACATCTTTCACACGAATTGCAGATGACCCAAACTGGAAATGCATTTGCCAGTATCGTATGCATCTGCCTTGAAAGATGCAGACGATGAAATAACGAGGTGTTTTAAATTTATTTCCGAGTCTTTAAAGTTTGCTACTTTTCTTAAGATTTCGACAGACTTTAAGACCCCATATCTCAAAAACGGGGAGACAAGAGCACACAGTTCATGAGTCAAAAAAAAAGTCTAAATTTGCTTTTGAATGCGAACATTTTGAACTTTTTTCATGATAACTGAAGTCGTGTGGTTCCCTAATTAGACTTACAGAAATATAATGCAGTTTTGTGAGTGTTATTTTTTTTTTTCATTTATGTTTCGAAAATATATTTTCTGACTATTCTGAGTACATATCCTAGGGTTTGTATAGCCTTGGCCGACCCCTTCAAAAGTCTGAAATGTCGCTCTTACTTTATGCCTCCAAAATCACTGTGGGTTGCGAGCTTGGGGAGAAGCTGGTCGCCGTAGCACAGGAAGCAAAGAAAAAGGTTGATTTCGCAAAGCAATTTCAATTTTTGTTATGTGATTTGTGCCTCTAATTTTCAAGGATACCGTGCTTTTGTCTCCTTTGCAGTAGTGATAAGTAGGTTATAAGATATAATGTGATAAGTAGGCGTAATACATGGAAACACACATTTAATAAATAAAACGTTATTTCCACATGAAGTATTACTACATCGATAGCGAAGACTTCATGTCGCTCGCCTGGATACGCCAACACTGTCACACTCACACAAAGACTACAAATTTAAAAAAAAAAAAAAAAAAACCTAATTTCCACATAAAGTATTACATAGATAACGAAAATTTCGTGCCGCCCACCCTGGCTATGCCACTTCTGTTACACACAGACACACACACACACACAATGTCTTAAAAAATACTCAATTTTTACATAGAATATTACCACATCGATGTCAAAATTTCGGGGTGGGGGTGGCGAATGCCAACCCTGGATACGCCAGTGCCCCCTTACAGGGGTTGGATCAAACCCTAGAACAAACCCCTTCCCAAATGAGATCAAAGTCTCTGTCGAATTACCATCCGTCCCCTATCTTCCCCGTCAGAGCCGAATCATTGCATTCTTCATTTACTTTCAACAGATGGCGCTAGGATTTTCGAACCACCTTTAGGAGATTCCGTGGTTTAATTATTAAAAGTAATGTTTCAGATTGAGGCATATATGTGCCAAACTTCCTGTCTTTAACTTTCAAAAAAGTGTTTTAAGCTCTCAATGAACTTACGATGTTTTATTTTCTCTTATTATCAGGGCGTTTTAACGTGCTATTTTTCGCAAACCTCAAATACCCTCACTCAAGCCAAATTCATTTTTCTTACATCACTTCAACATCATCTTATAACCGAGAAATAAACAATTTTTTTATATAGTGGTTCTAGTCATTTTCAGCACTAGAAGTAATTTTGTTTTACGTCGACAGGAGTTAATAACGTTTCTAGAGTTTAAGAGCCATTCATTTACACCTATGGCTAAGTACTATTATTAAGAATCAAATATTAGTGTATGCATTACTAGAAGAAAGATAATAAAATGGTTATTTGCTCTGATATATGTTCTTACGTGAAACCAACTCATCTCTTTTTCATCTTTGCAGAACAATAACTCAATCTCCGAAAAAGATATGCTTTAAAAAACTAGTTAAAATGAACCTAGTTTCTGACAGAAAAAAAAATATGCATAAAACATAATTAAAAAAAATGCTATATCAATTTGACAACTTTCAACACTATCGTCATTCAGGCAGGCCTAAAGATGAAAACATTCGGAAAAAACCGGAAATTTTCGGAAAAAAAGGAAAAAAGTTGTTTTTTTTTTTTTTTTTCTGAATTGTTTTATTTCCACCCGGAGAAATTGAAAAAATAGATGAATTAAATGAAAAAATCAATTCTGTTTGAGCTTTTTTTGCCCTTATTCGCACTTATCGATCACAATTTCTCATCTTACAAAAGAATTCTCCCATGAAAACCCAAGAATCTAACTGAACTCACTTTTGGATGATATGACGATTAACTGAAATGTCCATTGTTCGTTTTTGTACACTTTCCGGAAATCGACTATCATTTCTAAGCTACTTGAAGCGGCATACCGCATCAAATACTGTTTGCCAAGGCACAACAAGCAAACGAACTGTCGCTATACTTTGTCAAACAAATTTAAAAAATTTAAAAAGGCAGATCTTTTTCTTAAAATTGTAAAAAAAAGAACAGCTGTTTTTTTTTTCTTGCTGCACCCTGTGTAATGCCGTGCTAAGCAAAAAGTGGAATCTGAAGTTGAACTCAAGCTGAGATATTGTGTTTTAAAGTTATGCACTTCCATATATTTGATTCAGATGTCTTTTTTTTTTTTTTTTTTTTTGAGAGTTAAAAAAGAAAAAGTTCCTGATCAAATGACCCTAAAACATTTTATTTATTAAGCAAAATGCGAAATACAGAAAAATTTGGTTATAATAACTCAGGTTTGTTCAAAACAGCAGTATGACTACTTTTGCTACTGTTCTTAGCACGGCCATTAAATAAACAGAAACTCCAGTTTAATTCTAGGTGCAGCCACTGAACTGTATACTGTATAGAACTTTGGAAGGATTACACCCCGCCGCCGCTCGTGGAGGAAATGAAGGCCAGCAACCCCCCCCCCCCTAGAGGAAACGCCCCTACCCCACCCCAGCGGACACTCTTAACCATGGAGTCCTACGGAATTTTGCTCGACTTTAAATGCGGGCAGAACGTTCATTTTAATCTTTTCGAAAGTTACAAACGCAATAAGTGATTAAAAATTCTTCATTTTCTGAGCTACAAGGATTGATTTTTTTCTGTGGCCAACGAATTATTTTAAATACTTTACAAAACGTAGCTCAATCTTGAAGATATTTTCGTCGCCAAGTTTTGTTTCTTCGTTTGCCGCGTCGCGAAGAGCGAAATTAAGTTTCGTTTTTCTTTTTTTGTTGAAAATAAACTATGACAAACAATATTCTGTAACCTGTTACGACATAACGTATCGACTAAATATTTTTTAATGACATAACGGATGTACTATTTTTAATAACATAGGTATAACATTCTTTTCATATACGAATAAATACCATGAAAGTTGATTTTGATAAAATAAAATTGGTATTATCACGATTTATATATATTTTGATATATTTTTATCACGCATTTTGCAAGTGATTTTCTAATTATTTTAATTACATTTTCTTACATTAATTTTTGGGATAAATTAATAGTTTAAATATTAAAATTAATTTATGATTTTAAACTAATAAAAAATAATTAATAATAAAACAATAAAAACATATTTTTAATAATATCAATTTTTTTTTTTTTAATTTTAAGAATTATTTGAAGCAGAATTTAAAGGGATTTCATTTCTTAAAAGCAATGTGATCTTCAGTTTAAGATTCAAAAAAACCTATAATTTTCATAGAAAACATATTAAAAAATTAAAATTTGAATCAAATTTTAGAAAATTTGAATTAAATATACAATTTAAATCTGCGCACATTTGTATATTTTCATTTTTAGCTTACTTTCCCAATAAAAGTCAGAGAAAGAAGAAAATATCATCAAAGGCTTTCTGCAACTTAAAAAATACATTGCGAAAAAAAAAAAGTCAAAAATAAATAAAATGGATAAATTAATATCGAAAAATTAAAAATTTCAAAGTAGGGTATTGAGATGGGGGAAAATGTCTGTCTGTTCTGTCCCCCCTATTACTTTTGAGTAAACGGTTCAATTTGAACATTTTTTTTTTGATCGAAAGAGGCCACCTCATTCCCACATTTTATTTTTTATTTGAACAATTTTTCGTTCAGTTTTGAACAGTTCAAAAAAAAACTTCAAGGCAAATATAAATTTTGAACTTAGAGGCGACTTAGCTTCAATAAAACTTTGTAAGAAAGAGCTTTTGATGAGAAATAGATAATGTGTTTTGATTTGAACAATTTTCCGTTCTATTTTCAAACAGCTGTAAAATAAATTTTTCTTGAAAAAATAAAAACCTAAAAAAAAAAAGAAATTTGGTGAGTGATTCAGGGGGTTAACTTTGCATAATTTTGGGAATTAACTTTGCATATATTTTCTTGTCATACGTGAAATGCTTCATGTTCTATTGTTAATATGATAACCACTTAAAACACACACATGAGATATGAATTTTGATTTAAATCCACCTCAAGATGAAATCACCCAATTAAAAGTCCAAACTATCAAAGTGGTTACCGCTTACCTTTACCGAAAAAAAAAAACGTAAATCAATTTTCCATTAAACAGCATTCATTATCTTTTTTTTTTAATACATGGGTATGAAATAAAATTTAGTTTAAACTATTTATTAACAAAAGCTTCAAACAATTCAACGTGTTTCTTCCGAAAACTTAGCAGGAAAAAATAACTACAAATCAAAATGATTCTCATACTCACAGATCAGTAGCGGATTATGGAAGAGTGGGGGGGGGGCAGACCCTCCCCCCCAAATAAAAGGATAAATTAATTTATTTATTATTTTTAATTGACTTCTGTAAACATAATTTTTTTTTGCTTAAAAAGCTCTTCTTTGATGGAATCAATAATTTTTTTAAAAAATGTGTAGACGTTCTTAAAACAGTAGTTTCTATCAAAAAGCTATTTTCAAAATAATAGATTTCTTTTCCAGCTCGTAAGAATGCAAAATAAAAGAGCTCACATGGTAGTTTCTTTGTAAAACAATTATATTAATAGAAACAGCAGGTAGTTTCAAAATGTCACCTCAACTGCATCATGGCTTTAAAAACAAATCTATAACTGCTTTGAAATTCGCAAAGAAATAGTTTTTGCAGACGCGGATCTGAAAATTTTGGGCCCTCCCACAAAAAAATCAGCAATGCCCATAATAGCCTACGGGATTGCTCACCTCCCCCTCCTCCCGCCCCTTAATAATGAAAAGAGTGATTGTTGTATATTTTTAACTGCTTTAATATTTCTACCTCCTAGATAGTTATGTGGGCTTTTTAAACCCGATTTTATGAATTATGTCAGCAAAGAAACAAGTCTCCCATAAATTAACATTGCTCCCCTCTCCCGAAATTCAAAAATTCCTGTAATTTCAATGTCGGCTCTTATTAGTTAAGATTCGCTTTTGTTCTTGATGCGAAGTATGTGTTTAATTTTCCTGAATTTTTTACTAAAACATTACAAAAATATTTAAATCTTTTAAAATTTGCGTGAAGGTTTCTTTTATTTATTTATTTTATTTATTTATTTATTTATTTATTTTTTTTTTTTTTTGATTTTTTCTTGGTTTCTTGGGCCGTCGGCCTTTTAGTGTTGTGGGGCCTGCGGTATGACCGTATCCAGAATTTTTTTTCAAGAGAGGCTCGTTATCGCTCTTTTCGAACATTACCCTAGCACACACCCACACACACACATTTTTTAATGCTCCCCGCTGTTTTTATTTTAATTTATTATTATCTTTAATGCACCTTGTAACAGGAGAATGGCCTTTTAAATGCGATGTAGAACATGCATAATTTCAGGGATTCCGGGGGTTTCCCCCTGGGAAATTTTTTGAAAAAGAGATATAAAAATCTGTATTATGAGGGCTTATATGGTGGTAATTGAGACTACAAATATGAAGAAAAATAGGCAAACAAAACCTTTTAAAAGTTATGCACACAACAATAATTGAGTTCACAAAAACGCGAGAATCGTCTTTTTGCGTTTTTTAGGCAGGAAGGAGCTGAATTAGGCGCATCTTCGTAATCAGACACTTGCCTAATGGGGAAACTAGGGGCTGGACCCTTGAGGAGTCCCGAAATTGGCGTACTGTACGTTTTATAAGAGTTTTTGGGGGAGGAGGGGAAGTCTACCAAACTGACCGAGTACCTGCCTTGGTCCTGGACGGCTCTGAATTGAATTGGGAAAGAGAGCAGGAAGCCCTAATAAGTGTCAAAATTTATGTATGCTTTGCAGCTAATGAGAACTAATTGCTTATTCTGCATTTCTTCAAATTTTCACTCGTTTAATAGTTACCCAGTTAAGACTTAAAAAAAACCTTTCTTCTGTTTTACGTTGCAAAACGATTCGGGGGAGGGGTCCGCCCCCCCCCCACCTGTGGATACGTCCCTAGTCTGCGGATACGTATATCCAGGTCAGAGGTTCTGGATTCTTCAATAAAACTTATGTGTTATGATGTTATGATTTTCCTAATTACATGACATTTTACAGCTAAAATATAAATTAATTTATAAAAACTCAAATGAGGTATGGGTTTATTTAATAGCCTTGTCCTCGGTGTTATAATCAGTATGACTATGTTCCTAATTAAAACCGTTCATTTTATAATATCTCAGTGATGTTATATTGGGTTTAGTATTTAATTCGTTTCAGGGGTGCCCATCCCCCCCAAGTTCAATAGCACAATCCCCCCCCCCCCCATTTTTCTCAATCCTCTTTCCATTTTTTAAAATTTTTCATTTGTTTTTGCTCTTTTTTTATTGAATTTATTTTTTTAATTTATTTAATTTATTTAATTTTAATTGCTATTGTGATTATTTTATCAGAAAAGTTCTGTGCTACGCCAATGGCAAACATACACACACACACTAAATAAATAAATGAAATACATTATAAACAGAATGAATTGAAATAAAAAATTTAAATTAAAAATTAATCACTAAATTTAAATTAAAAAAAATTAATCATTAAAAATTAATCAAATTCAAAAAAATAAATAAAAACATCAAAACAATCCCCCCCCCCCCCAAAAAAAATAAAACTTTTGGTTGCGCAACTTGCGCCATTATCCCCTTCTGTGGGCACCCCTGATTCGCTTGAAATGTTAAAGATGTTTTACGTCCACATTCAAAGCATATTGGTGAATAATATTTATGATGTACCTAAAAGTAGACGAAAAGGCCCTAAGTGATCCTAAAGAAATATTTAAAAATAAAGTCATGAAAACTTTGTTATGAAACATTGTATGCGGGGGGGGGGAGGGTGCGTTATTTAATTTCCAGACCCTTCCAAAAGTTTTTTCTGTATCCGCCCCTGTCACAGATGAACCGTTTTCTCTGAGGTTTTAACATTTTGATGCAGTGGCGGATCCAGCCGATTGTTTTGGGAGGGGCCATCCGAAATTTTTGAACTAACTCCCCAGGGTCGAATTGAGTTTCATGCCGCCCCTAGGCAAATTTGAAATCTGCCGCCCCCTCCCCCCTAAAAGAAGCAAAATATCCTTGACTCAAAAAAAACGTAAAAAAGTGTTCCCCAGGTTTAAACTGTCAAACTTATGAAGAAATGATCGCGTTTCACATTCTGAGGCGCCCCGATGAAATGATCACAGTGATCTCCCAAAAAAATTTTTATTCGGCAAATTTTGTTGACGATTCGGCAAATACCATGATTGAAAAACATTTGACTTTCATAAGATGTGTGAAAGTAATCACTATTAAATGACAAGAAAAGATTGTCTCTGTGGAAAAGGAAAGAATGCTAATATTTTACTTTCAAGAATAACAATTTAATTCAAATGTGTATTATAATAGCAAATTTGCCGCCCCTGAGAAGTTTGCCGCCCTAGGTAACTGTCTACTCTGCCTATTGGGAAATTGGACACTGATAACTCCCCAGAAATTTTATTAAAATGAAGTTTTAAAAACTCAATTTTCGGGGTAACGAGCATTAGGTGAGGGGGGGATCTAGGAATCTCCCTCGTAACTGTTTCAAAATTTAAATTTACGAGTAATTTTTGAAAATTAGGACACTAAAAACGCATTTTGTCTATTTTTGATGGTGTACGGAGAAAGGTCAGGTTTTGAGCGCTGGTCCCAAAATACTTTTTGAAAATAAAGCTTAGAAACCAAAATATTCTGTTATTATACATTGAGAAGTTAGAAGAGGAGGGGTGCCCTTCTAACTCTTCAGCTGTCCAGCCTAAAAATGCACCTTTAGGTAATGTTTGCCTACGTTGAAGGAAGTGTGAAGGTGCTTAGAATCCTTCCTTCCTGGAAATATTTTGTCTTTGAGGCTCTAAAAATTCGATTTTTAACTATATTTATACATATTTTAGAAAGGGAGAGAAGATTCGTACAAGAAAATTCCTACAATCACAAGGCTTTGGGAGGGGCCATGGCCCCATGGCCCCCCTCTAGATCCGCCCCTGTTTTGATGCACATTGAACAATGCTACAAAGAACAACAAAAGAGCCCTCGCCAAAAGGCATCTTCGCCAAATATCTGGCAAACTAGCGATAAAGTAGCCACGCTAGAAGCTGGAACCACACCCGAAACCCTCTCCATGAAGGCGGCGAACGGCTTCCCCCGCTAAGGGGAAGTGAGCTATCCAGAAATTCTAGTTCAGATCAGTGGGTGCAGCTTTAAAAACCATTACGCAGTTTGGATTTGGGATTTATGTTCGAAAGAAAAGGAAACATCAATTTAGTTTTGATTTGGACTTAGGTTAGATTGGAAAAAATCAAAACTCAATAGCTTTCATTTTCAGACAGTCAAGTTACATTGTAATTAAGGGATATCATGCTTATTTTTCTTTTTAACAATATCATCATGTTTGGAAGTCAAAATTACAATAATTATTTCAAGTTTCAAAGGCAATCTAAAATCGAAAGTGTAATTGTTATACTCAGTCACACCTTACCCAATATGATTGGTTGAACAACGATTTGATTTATTTCTGGTGTTTGACCAAGAAAGCTCTCAGTAAAGAAACAAAAATATTTTTTTCTAATTAAACTTTACCTTAATGTGTAATTCTGTCAAGCAGAAAAAGAAGATATGTGTATTTCATACATTCTTTAATGCTTAACCCTTTATATGTTCTAAGAAACACGTAGCTATTACGAAACCCTATTTTTATTCATAAAAAATCAATTTTTCCATTTTTTCCCGAAAAAACCGGTAAAAAAAGCGTTTTTTTTTTTCATTACTTGAAAATTTCCGGAAATTTTAGATCTCTAGGCAGGGCCCAATTTCCCCATAGACAGAGTAGGCAGCTGCCTAGGGCGGCAAAATTTTCAGGGGCGGCAAATTTTGCTTTAACTACACATTTTTCAAATTAATCTCTCATTTTTGAAAGTAAAATACAGTGAAATCTCATTACAACGAATACCAATACAACTTTATTTCCGTTTCAATAAAATGAATTTTTCAGTCCTAATTAAATTGCTGTTACGTTAATTAAATTCCAATACAATGAAGTTCCCGTTGCAACGAACAAAGTTTTGGTACATCGAAGTTCGCTGTAACGGGATTTCACTGTATTAGTATTCTTTTATTTTCCATACAGATCATTTTTCTTGACAATTAATAATGATTAATTTCACACATCCTTTGAAAATGCCATCGTTTTTTAATTTTTAAACGTGATACATTTTTCTTCAATTGTACAGTTTTCAAGAGCGGAAACTGGACTCTTTGCAATTTACTCTAGTTACAATTATCAATGAAACACCCTCGAACAGTTAAGAGTGGTAAAAACGCACTTGAATGAGAGTAATAACACGGATGAAAGTATTCAAGTCGTTGATTCATTGATGAAAAAAAAATATTAACAGGATAAGATGCTGCTATAAATAAAGATGACAAGTTATAAAACGTTTAAACGCACAAGACTTCAGTGCTAATGAACGATTCAGCTTATAGATGTTAAATAACTCAGCTATAGTTTCGATTATAAAACACGGTTTTTATCAAAAGAGCACTAATACTTTTTTTTATAGTTGCAGAATTAATTCGGAATGTAATCGTTTTTTTTTTTTATTCCTGTTTTTTTTTTTTTTTTTCTAAAATCAAAATTTTTTTTGAGCAAACGATGATAACTAATAAAACAACAAAGAAGTTAGTTATTTTTTCTAAAAATAAAGATGCTGTCTTATGTGAAACATACTAACAGGTTTAGCATTCGAGATAAATCTTGGTTACTGTTTACTTCCCATTTATATCATACTGTAAGGAAATGTTTTAAAACATCAAAGAAAGAAAACATGTTTTATGAAACTATAGCGCCATGAAAAACTAATAATCATGCTCCTTTAATTGATAATTGTAAATAAATATGCATATGTTCCATTTTAAACCCCTTATAGAGATTTTTGGTTTTAATAAATGAATGAATATTTTTGAGTCACGTCTTCGCATCTGCTTTTGACATTTGTTAACAATGTTATGTAATCGATGCATGAGCATTATGTTCCTTTGCTGTTTCGTTCTCTCATTGACTCTCGAGAGATGGTGCTGCCTTACATGTAGAACTCCCTTCAAGATTTTCTTTGACTCAATTGCTGAAATTAATATTTTGGCGTAATTACACAGAAATATTAATCTCAAAAACTGATTTCTTATTGAAAAGCAATCAAAATATAGAATTCAGTTTTTCTGACGGTAACGTTGAATGTCTTGCATTCTCAGTGCCTGACACAATTAACTAAAGTTGTTTAGTGTATATGTTACGGTAAATGTCATAAATCCGGTGATTTTTTATAATCCCCATTAAAATTGGTAAATGAGATAAATTATTGAACACTTAAAAATATTGATCAAATTTACCGGTGAATTTATATAATCCCCGTCTCGTTGTGGGGAATGTAATAAAAGTCAATACATGGCAAATTTCGTTTAGTTTTCATAGCTGCTTGGCTTTTTCTATGACTTTACAGTATCTCTACGCGACGAGGCTTCACAGAATTTTCATTCTGTTTACGTTGGACATACTAGATTTAGCCCTGCGCATGGATTCACCCTGTTAGTAGGATTTTAATTTCAGTTCAATAAAATAGGGGTGCCCACCTCCTAAAGGCAACACCAGGTGTCTACCAGTTTTTTAATTTTGCGGAAGCGTATAAATATAGGGTTAATCTTTTCTAATTGTCGAATTTATGACTGGTTCGCAAATTTAAAAACAACGCCCAACACCCTTTGAAGGGGTGATGGGCGTTAGAATTCCAAAAAGGAAGTGCTAATGCACAGACAAGGAGGCCTTACGGTCTCAGATTTTAAGATCGGGATGAAATTCCGCAGATTAGTAGTACCCCTTGAGAGTATCCACACAGTTAAGTAAAAGTCAAGCATCTTAATAAGGACACATTGCAAACCATTTCAAAATGAAGAAAGTTTTAAATGGTCGATCACTTTCAATGAAAACAGCAAAGTATTTTTGGTTTTCATCTTTCTTTAAAAACGGATACGCTAGGGAACAGTCCGTAATTAGTCGATAAGTGACGATCGTTACAAGTCCCTCAGATTCTCACTAATGCTAAAGGGGCGCACAAATGCCTACCCGATTTGGGTTTACTTTTTCCTTCTCCTGATATATTATACAATTATGTTATTTTTTTTTCAAAGTTATTGCACTTCCTTTACTTTCAACAGATGGCACTAACAGTTTCAACCCATCTTTAAGAGATTCCGTGATTTAATTATCAAAACTAATGTTTCTGACTAAAGCTTATGCTCTCAATGAGTTATCGGTGTATTATTTTCCCTTAAAGTTCAATTCTTTTGAGGCGTTACATAGTTGAGACGTTACCTTCCATATAAAACTCAATCTAGAGATCTTTTGGTTTAAATAATTAAAACTATTATTTTTGAGTAACGTCATTGCATTTGCTTTTGAGAGTTGGTCCCAATATTGTATCATCGATGCATAATCATTATGTCCCTTACAGTTTCGTTCTTTCTTTGTCTGTCAAGAGATGGCGCTGCCTTACATATAGAACCCATTTTAATACATTTTTTGGCTTTGTTGCAGAAATTAACATTCATGCATTTCAGCTACATTGCACAGAAATATTGATTTTAACATCTACTTTGCAATTGAAAAATTATCAAAATGTACAATTCAATTCTTCTGACAGTAACTCTGTTGTTAATCTCAGAGCTGACACAGTTGAATTGGTGAGAGAAAAAAACCACTTCAGTCAAAAAATTCAAAAATTTGGTTTTTCATCGAAACAAGCTTTGGGAGGAAATATGCATGTTCCATGGGCGGATCCAGAGGGGGGGCTTGGGGGCCATGCCCCCCCCCCATCGAGAAAATTTTAAAAATAGTTAAACAAAATCCCTTTTTTGAGCATAAGTGCAAAAAACTTCCCTTATAATGCATACAAAGTCTAACAATAAGGAAACAATGAGAGGGGGGGGGGGGCATCGCTACTCTGAGAAAATTTCAAAAGTAGTTAAAAACCTTTTTCAGAGTTGAATATCAAAAAAATGCTTATTATTCCTCAAAGTCCTGACATGAATATAAAAACAACGCAGAGGATCCATAAAACCACACTGGAGAAAGTTTCAAGTATAGTTTTTTTAAGCCTTTATGCTCGCTTAAATTGAAAAACAAATTCATTGTAATTCATGTGAGTCTAACATGAATGGAAACAATTCCAGAGGGAAGGCATGGCCACCCCAGGAAAATTTCAAAAATATCAAGTGTATACCAAATATTTGAGTTCATTTAGCACTTACGACCGCGGTGTCTTCCACAAGGAGAGCAAAGATCGTCTACAAACCGCTTTAAAAAAGTAACTTGTAAAAGTTTCCAGGGGAGTTTTCCCCACCTTTCCTTTCAAAGGCGTATATGAGGAAGGGGCTGAGGGGGCCTGGACCCCCTCCAAAATCTGGGAATTTTTTTTATTAAAGGTAGTTATTTTTGGTATAGTTGCTCACAAATAATTACCTTTTAGCTACAAAAAATAATAATAATACTAATAATAATAAATAAATAAAAATAAAAAATAAATAAATATGATAGTGATAATAATAATTATAACACGTTAGATCAGAGATTTCTGAACTGGGTGCCGCAGGAAGAGGTGTGGGGTGCCGTGAAGTGACCATGGTAACAATAATACAATCTATAACAAAAAAAAAATCGAATCACTAAGATTGGACAACTCCTTCTTGGTGCGTCGACTTTTTTGTAATAGAGTTTATATGTATAAAACCAGACTAGGATGCTGTGAGAAAATTCTAATTCATCAAAGGTTGCCGTGAATCAAACGTCGTCCAACGAAGAAGTCTTGGGAAAGTGAAGTTGTTTCAACAAAAAGAAAAGCAAATAATTTTGGGGGGGAAAATCTCAATTATTTCAAAAAGAAATCTTTAATTATTATTATTATTATTTTTTTTTTTTGTAACAGATGAAGTTCATTGCTTAGCAAATTTAGTTCTTCTCTCTTTCTTTCATCCCCCACCTTTTTTCCCTTCTTAGTCTGTCTGAAAAGAAGGGTCTTCAAAATGTTTCTCTCTTTAACTCTCGTCCCCTGCAAGAAATTTAAAATAAGTTTTTGTTGTTCGGTTGAAGTAATGATGAAAATTGATGTCCTAAAGACGCATTTATTTAGGTGTTTTTCAGATATCAATTTCAAAACATTTCTGGAGAAGGATCCCCGAACCAACTCCTCTTCACTAAGGTTACTACCAAATATAGTCTGAAATTGTGCCTTTAAGATTTTAATTTTGAAAAGTTTCGGAGTATGATCCCTAAAACCTCTCCTTACTTCTAAACGTCTTCAAAAATGACCTGAAATTGAGTTTATCTTTCAGAGGAGGATTGTCGAACCCTTCCTTTCCATAGATTGGCTAATGTTAGGAAAAAACCTGAATTGCTTTTGGAAAGAACCTTAAAATAAAAAATTTCAAAAGTCACTGACTATTGATTAGGTTATTTCGTCCAACACCTCCTGTCTCTTTCGCCTCCCCCCCCCCTCTTTTTTTTTCCCTTTTCCTAATCGGTCTAAAAATAAGAGTCTTCAAAATACTACACTTTGCAAACTCCCACCACCCATTAAAACTTTAAAACCATTCAAGTGCTTCTCAAACCTCGTTTTCAGGGCTTCAGTGTCGAAAAATTTTCAGGGGACAATACCAAACGCCTTGCCTTCCGAAAGCATCGAAAATCGTTTAAGATTGCTTCTATGGAGCTTCAATTTTGAAAGATGGCCGAACCCCTAACGTAACCAAATGCAGTGAAACCTGTGTAAGTTGACCACTTGCGGTGCACTACTTTAGTGGTCAACTTTAACAGGTGGTCAACTTACAGAGGTTGGTTTGTATGGTAATGGCTAATTCCGTGCATGATAAAAGCGGTCAACTTAGACAGGTGGTCAGCTTACAAGGGTGGTTAATTATATGCCTCCCCCCCAAATAAAAACATATATACACCACTGTTTCCTTTTCGCCAATATCGTTCAAGATCGGCCTAAATTTTGTTTTAAGCGACTGAATTTCAAAATATTTCCGAGGGAGAACTCCCCCCCCTCCTTTACGTCATTGAAAGTTTTCAAGAATTGCGTTTTTGGAGCTTCAGTTTCGAAAAATTGCTGGTCCTCTAAGAGTTACTCATGAATCATGGATTGCCTACATTTCTAATTTAAAGTTCAATTTTGAAAAAATTTTGGGAATGGACCTCAGAATCTCTTCAATCTTTAACCTTACCAAAGATAGTCTAGAATTTGTTTTGAAGTCGATAAATTTTAAAAAAATTCCTGGGATGTTCTTTTTAATCTCTCCGCCCCTTAACATCACCAAAAATCGTCTAAAACATCCTTTTTAGAGCTACAATTTCAAACAATTTCCGGGGGAGCGCTCCAAACTTCTTCTCCCCTACCATTACCAAAGATAACTAGAATACATCTTTAAGATTGTAAATTACTCGTAGAAAAATTTCTTTGTGTGGGCCTTCGAATCTCTTCCCCGCGTATCATCACCAAAGATCGTATTAAACTGCGTTTTTAGCTCTACAATTGCAAAAAAAAAAAAAAAAAAAACTCCGCACCTGCCTCTTTTTAACATTATTGGAGATAATGTTTGCGTTTTTAAGGTTTCAATTTCAAAAAATGGGAGAGGGGGGGCGGTCGCACCCGAGCCCTTAATATTACGAAAGACAGTTATAATGCATTTCTAAGATAACAAATCAGAAAAATTTCCTTTGATGGGCATTCAAATCTCTCTTCCCTCTAACATCATCAAAGATCGTCTAAAACTGCATTCTTAGAGCTACAATTTCGAAAAATATGCAGGGGAGCGCCACCGAATCTTTTCTCCCCTAACATTACCAGAGATCATCTAAAATGTGTTTTTAAGACTACAAATTCGAAAATGTCTCCGGGAGAGAAACCCCCGGGCTCCCTTTACTTCGGAGTTAATATTATATTTACGGTTGCTTCATATTGGCTTCCTCTTAAAACAGAAGTCCTATACAGTCGCCTCAGAAACTACTAGTACTGATTACAGGAATACCATTTTGAGGCGACGATATATGCACACGTTCGTTAAGAAAGGAGGAAAATTATTGGGAAGGTTATACAGCCTTTATGTTCAACTTGTGTAGCCTAGTGAAAATTCCTAAAAAATGCTCTGGTTAAAAGGTGGGCTACATTGATATTTGCAAAATTCTAAAATTTCCAAAACATCATATTTTTCCAAATGGTCCCCTCCGAAAATTCTGTCTGGATCCGCCACTGGCATGTTCAGTGCACACAAAAAACACGACACTCAGATTAGTAGTTCGAAAGATACGGGGCCTCTCTTCTGAACGTTCAGACCGTTTTGAACGTTTTTGGTAAAGATTTAGCTATTGCAACTCAATTTTTGTATTAACCCTCCATTGTCGTTGTTAGCCTATATTCCCGAGTAGTGTGAAGTTTTTTATAAATCTCAAAAGTTGAAATAGCATCATCTGTTGATAGTAACTGAAGAACGAAATATGAAAGAATAAAAAACTAACATATCATATTGGGAGAAGGAAAAGACCACTTTGAAAATACGCAACCAGCTTTTTCTGCGATGAAGAGCAGTAGATACAAATATTTGCATTTTCGTTGATTATGCTCTCTCAAGGCAGTGGAGAGACCTCCATCAACGAATAAGGTCTCCTGAGCAAAGGCCCGAGAGGCTCTTAATTGACCTTGGTGGGTTGACGCTCGCCACATTCGTTTGCATGGAGTGCGTTCGCGCTCTTCCTCGTAATGTTGGTGTACTGGTGCATGCAAAGTTGCGGGATTGCACTTCCCTCTGGAAAAACAGTATTTCATTGGAACAGCTGCAATCTAATCAGATCAACCGAAAGCAATTGCTTGCCAGACGGTGGACATCAGAGTACATACATTTTCCTTTTGGGGATATAATCTCTATATCGGACGGGGTGCAAAATGTTGCTTAAGCTAAATCGTTCCCTCTGGAAAAACAGTATTTCATTAGAACAGCTGCAATCTAATCAGATCAACCGAAAGCAATTACTTGCCAGACGGTGGACATCAGAGTACATACATTTTCCTTTTGGGGATATAATCTCTATATCGGACGGGGTGCAAAATGTTGCTTAAGCTAAATCGTTCCCGCTGACACGGTAATCTTTTGTAAAAGGCGGAAATGTTGCTCGAATGTTGAAGAGAATTCAGAGCATACTCAAAAGATTGAACTATTCAATGTATATAATTTTTTCTGCCTTAAAATAAAGTAGTGATTTAATGAAATTCTGAAAATTAGGTTACGACGTTCTTATTGCTTCTTTACGCGATTGTCACTCTTTTTTCTTTTTCGTACTAGAAATGAATTTCTGCTGTTATCTGAAGAAGTTTCGTTTCCTTAGCCAGTTCGAGTGTTTACTATTGTTTTCTTAAAACTTTAAGTGCTCTTATACAATTCTTTTTACATTTCTGCTCTTTGAATTAACACAAGAGTGCTTTTTCTCCCGAATTTAACGTAATGTTTTCTCTCCTTTAAACATTTTTTTCCCTGTGCCCAAATTTCTTCAATGCTGTTAATGCTACTTCTTCCCGTTTATTACGTTTCTCTATTCACCGCACTCCTGATTTTAACGTTTTACTCTAAATAGTATGCCAACTAAATTTTGACCATTTTTCTACGAAAATTGATCAGTACATTTCTTATGGAATCAAAAATACGGTGTTAGCTGTTTTTTATAACTTACTTTGAAGATTGACTGACATTGTGTTTTTTAGGCTGTTTGCCGTTTTAGTAGAAATTCGTGATTAATTGGCTCTTATGTCCAGCTCCAGAAAGAAAAAAATCTAATCGGCATATTGTAATAGCAGATAATGTATGCTATAGCAATAAATTGTATACTTTAGCAGATGAATGTGTATAGAAGCACTTGCATTAAGTAAATTGGAGCTAAAAAAAAGTACTTTTCGTCAAAAATGAACAACATTGCTCTTCCGCACATTCACGAGAAATCAACTAAAAACAGAAGTTCGAGATTTTTTCCTCCTGAATCATAGCAAAAAATATTTGAAAAGTATTTTTTAGTACTCATGTGTTCGAAAACGTACTCGATTCTGTCCACTATTCACATAATTACTTATAATACAAATAAATCTGTACTAAGGTTCATTCCTTCGTGTGCATCATAGAACAGTTTTTTTTCTTTAAAACTAACAGTTTAGGATCACGTAAATATCCCACTGGACAAATAGATATCAGTTTTGCACGAAAAACTAGATTTTTGCGGAAAATAGAGCCATTCTATGTGTGTGCCTGAAGTAACTGAATGAGGCCAGTGGTGTAGGACAGAGTGTGGTGTTGTCAAAGTGGGGGGGGGGGGGAATCAAAGGGATAACGTCCTCGTATGTTTTATTCTATCTTTACTATCGATTTTGCTGGCCTCCTTGTCTTGTGGTCAGAGAAGTCCGACTGCGACAGGGAAGTCCCGGGTTCAAATCCCAGCCCAAGCATGGATGTACTTTCTCTCTTCTGTTCCTGTCCTTTCTTTGTGTGAATGTGTTGTTATGCTGTGAGTGGTTGCTCCCCTATAAACGGGTCCTTATGGCATGTGTGTACTGCGGAAGTCGAACTTCACACCAAATTACGGTACAGAGTTGGAGAAGTGGAGCAGCGCTACCCAAATTGCCAGCGTACTGGCACAAGACAACAACACTATCGCATTTCCCCTCTTTATTTTTGTCAGTGGTCGAAGTGCGCGAACAAAGAATAGGGGGTTGGCCAAGCGCTCGCCGAGGAGAGAATCTCTTCTAACCCGGAATAAATATCTTTCTAAATTGACACAGCAAAGTCAGTAAGTTTTCTCTTTATTTTAATTCAACAACTGTATAAACTTGTTTTTGAAATAAGTAATTAATGTCTCCTATTGTTAATGATGGACAAAGGTCATCTTTTTTTGATTAAACGGTTATTAACATTAAAAAAAAACACATGTTTATAACATTAAACCTACAAAAAGCAAGATATTTGAAAAAAAAAAAAAAACATTTTTATGATCTTTGACTTTGAATATTTTAAGGAGTGGACACGAGATTTTAGGAGAATTGCGATACAATATTTAGAAAGGCAAAATAAAGGTTTATACAAGTTAAGTTTCTTATCTCTTATTCCGAGGTGAACCCCTTAATATGATTGGACTAGCAGGGACAGAATTGATACGAAACACTTTTTGAAATAATCAATTTATTAAGGTTTCAATGAATTTAATCTTCAAAGTGTGGAAGCAGGACGAAGTTTTCAATTAATATTGAGAAGATTTGGAATTGAACCAAATATTTTAATTTACACATCAACAAAAAACTAAGAAATCCAACATAAATTATTTAAATGTTGAAAGCATTTTTCATAGAATTTTGAAAACTAAGTACTTTTTAGCTTGTGTGTTATCGGTCTTCAAAAGTTGAGTTTAAATCTTTAAAATCTTCGAGCTCAATCGCATTAAAAGTCAGAGGAGTAAAGACTTTGGAGAAAGTCTTTTGCAAAGAACTTTAAAAGTAATTTCAACAATGAAAAGAACGGGAAAGTGCGTTTTGTAAACTTTTTTTCCCGTTACATTTTATTTCAATACGAAGCATGAGGACGGAATAATTGAGAAAAAAGCGCAAAAGAGAAAAGTGTTAAATTTGGGAGTACAATATTTTTTTTAAATAATGGTGTTATTTCTGATGAATTTTGCAACAAACTATTTAAGAATGATTTTGTATCTTTAAATAAAGGCCTGAAAAACTAGGGGAGACCAGGGTTAGTTGGTATAAGGGGTTAGTTGGCATTGTGAGTTTAAAAAATTTCACTCCTGGGAATTTTAGATGATTGTCCCATTGTTTTTGTAGTCAAGATGTTTCCCTACCAGAGGCATAAATAAATTTTACCCTAAATTCTACAGAAAAAAATAGAAAAAATCAAAAAGTGAAAACTGTGCCAACTAGCCCCGGTCTCCTCTACCTTTCAAATTCCCTCAGAAATCACGTGAAGTTCAAAGCACCTATGAAAAAGTCTTTTATACAATGATTTACCGAAAAAGAACTATTCAAACTTTCTCCTCAGTGAACATTGTATCTTCCCGATGTTTTATTTCTAAGTGTTGGAGTAAGTACTAAAAGGAAAAAAGGGTTAGAAATGATTGCTTTTGCCCCCTGACTGAACATAAAACCAAGGTAAGCAAATCAAAATTTTACAGTTAAAATTGCACACGCACGTTTCAGTTTTACAGAATATTCCGTTTCGAGAATCGCTAAGAAATTTAGCATTCTGACGTCCTCAGTGTTGAAAGAACGTAGAAAATACTTTATTTGAGGGGGGAACCTCCCACCAAGGACAATGCGGTGGCATTCTCACCGATTGTACATAGTGGGACTTTTTAATCGCTATTCTTCCTTTCAATACGAGTGCAAAGTGATATATGTCTTAAAACGATGTGGTTCATATCTTGGTAAATATTGATCATATTAATGTCAAACTTTGTGAGTTTGAATTGATTTTTGATACTTATGACTTCCCGAAACAAAATGTAGGGGACCTAAGAATCATATAAAAAGTTAGACTTCGTATTTTTTTGCTAAACTTTTATTTATTTATTTATTTTATTTTATTTATTTATTTATTTTTTTGCTTTCGCTTTAAAATTTTAACACTAAACCTACCAACACTTAATACACTCCTGTTTGTGGAAATTGCAACGCCATGAAGGAAGCATCATAGTTGAATGAAATTTAATACACAGTTGAGTGGTAATGGTACGAATAAATGATTACATTTTCAAACCAAACAAACAATAAAAAGAGATAGAAATTAGTATTTTGTGTGACCACCACGCGCCGCAATAAGAGCTGCTACACGACTCGGCATGGAGTGAAACAAAGTTTGAATATCTGCCTGCGGAAGAGTATTCCATACTGTTACTGGCAACCAAAGTTCGTCTGTCGAAGCAACAAGACGAGGATCACGAGCGAGACGCCGCCCAACGAAATCCCACACATGTTCAATCGGTGATATATCCGGGGAATGTGCAGGCCAAGGAAGAAGCTGTGCCTGCTGCGAATCAAAGTAGGACTTGACACTCCTGGCGACATGTAGACGGGCATTATCCTGCTGGAATACAGCCCCTAGCAATCCTTGCAGGAAAGGAATAGCTTGGAGCTGTAAAACTTCGTTTATGTATCGGATACTATTCAAATTGCCCACAATTCATAGCAATTGTGATTGTCCATGATATGCTATGGTAACCCAGATCATAACTCCGGGTGCTCGTCCGCTGTGGCGTTCAATAATGCACTCCGAAGTGTGCCGTTCACCGGCATAGCGCCTGACACGAATTCGGCCATCATGGTGCCACAAATCGAAGCGGGATTCACCAGAAAAGACGACCTGCTGCCAATCAGCACGCCAGCTCCTATGCACATTGGCTCTCCTTGTGCGCGGCCCACGCTGCAGCAGACGTCTCCGCCATACGCACCAGGTGTCTGTCATCGCAAGCTGACGTCACATTTCGGGGTCCACTTCCGGATTTCCGAGCTGTCCGATCCTCGTCCGTCCACTGCTTCCCAACACGCATGATTGTGTTGCTTTTACGCTGCACACAAGCGGCTACTGCACGATAAGACAATCCAGCTTCACGAAGGCTGACGATTCTGCCCCGTTCAAACTCTGAAATTTACTCAAGTTTCGCTTTTATTCGTCGAAGAGGCATAGTAAAGATTCAGTTAACGGTTTATTCTAGCATATAACCACTGATAATCATACACGCCGCGCTACAGCCGTCTATTTATATTCGGGTCGATCCGCCTTTCAGAGGGCGCTGCTCAGCATACGCATGCGCTACCGGTCTGCGATTCTAATCATTTGCATATCATGCCCTACTTTACATTTCCTGCAATCTTCTGTTCACTCGCGTAAGTCCTTCATGGTGTTGCAATTTTAACAAACAGGAGTGTACATACCTATTTCTACCACTGCTGGTCAAATAACCGAAAAAACACCCGACACGTATTACTCAAAATGAATAAAAAACAACAAAATATTGACAGTATTTTTTAAAAAAAGTTATACAGTCAAATGTGCAAAAGTGGTAAAAGATAAGCGCATTTTCACCGGTGTTTTGACCGATTAGTTGTTAAGTGTTCGCATCTTTACTCTACGTCTTACTTAGACCATTTTTGCTGTTGAAAGTAAACATCCAGAAGCTATGTGTGCAAAAATAAAGATCATGCTGTTTAAACGTGTTTTACTTTTGTCTCAATTTCTTTTGTAAAATAAAGAGTAAATTTTGTTCCGTACGTGAGAGCTCATTTATTTCATTAAAAAAAATAATAGAAAAGGGTAATGAAAAAATTTTGTACAATTCCCTTTTTAAATTATTTTTTCAATGAAATATATGAACAGTCACGAGGGGGACAAATGGGCGGCTTTTTCGTGAAATGGCCGAACCTAAGAAGGAATAAATACATGAAATATATGAACAGGAAACAAAGGTTTTGCTAATCCTGATAAACTTGGATGTTTTTTAAACATAGAAGGTCAGATTAAAGTCAAGAAAATTACCGTTTTTCCTGTGCAATTACATTTTTATTCCACCAATTGGCATGTGCTTAGCTGTTAGTTAGCCGAATTATCATTCACAGATCATATTGCTGAGAAATTGGCTGCGTCTAGAAACAGAGGCTCTTTAAAAAGGTAAAAACATTTTGAATTTCAATAAATAACTGTTGAACGTGAATTTCGGGTAGAAGTTGAATCTTTTTAACGTCTTGAATGAAAATCTTTTGATACTACACCTTTTCTGACAAAAACTATATGAACCACATTCAGAAAATTCTGTATGTTTAAATGTATTAAATGTTCATAGAACCGGAACATTTCCTTGTACGGGAGCAAAGTTTAATTCATTAATTTTGCCTTGCAACAGTGCTTTGGAAGAAATTGTGAGTAGAGCCACACTGAAATGATACTTGATGGGACAAAAAAAGACACTATACAGACCTATGCGGATAACTTCAAAAATACAGTTATAGCATGTATGTGAGCAAAAGAACGTTACTAATACACACATAATAATTTCGCACGAAACAGTTGCTCTGTCTGTATTAAGAACTAAGTAATTTCGTTTGGAAGTAGTTAGTATTAAGAACCTAACGTTTTAAATTCCACGATGTTTGAGTGTCTCACGCATGCATTAAGTCCGAAAAAAATCATAAAATCTCAGGAGTCAGAAGAAATTTTTATGCGCAAGACAAATTACTTCCAACATGATATAGCTAAGCAGCCAGTCGCGAAGGTATTATTTTCGTCGTCTATGATTTATTGAATACGGGATATATATATATATATATATATATATATAATATACAGGGTGTTTTAGTCAACTGTTTGAGAATTCCTAAGAGGGGTTGGGTGCAACGTGATGACTCGAAACAAAAAAGCAATGCGGAATCGGAAATGGGTTCCTGAGGCGGTAATATCCTAGAGCAGGAATTATTAAATGGAGGGAGCAAGTCCACAGTGATTGGCTTAACAAAAGCTGAGGTAAAGATCCCAAGTCACGTGACTCAACACCGACGAATGGTTGACATGTTTTGTGTGAAACTACCGAACGAAATCCGATTTCTTCTGTGTGTGTGATGCTTTGCTTTAAGCTCTATCACGGGACATGGGGTCTTAACTTCACGAATGAAAGTTTTCACTCCGTCCATTTTATCCTTCCTCAATGGATGATATACACAGAAGCAGTATAAAGAAATTGACCGAAGTGAAAAATCTTTTCAATAACACACTGGCCTCAAAAAGTTAAGGTAAAACCGATTTTTTGCATCTAATTTTCAAAAGAACGTATGTAGATACACAAAATTTGGATGATATATGCATTTAATGGTTTTTTATTGAATGTGTCATAGAAATTTGTATAAGTGTATTGCAAAAACGATTTATAACAAAAAAGCAATCTTTGAGGAAAAACCCATTCTTGAAGAAAACAGGAAATCACAGTGTTATGTAGAAAAATGTCATAGAAACAATACAAAAATGGGTTTTAGTAAGAAATGTGTTCCCCCAATTTTGAATTCATTGGCGGCATCGATTTTCCATGCTGTTTATTAAGTTGTCGGGCACCGGAATAGGGAGCGAAGACCAGACACAGAGTAAGCCTTGTTCTAGCTCATGTAACGACCTTGGAGGAGGATTTAAAGCATCAACCTGGCAAGATAGTCCCAAATATGTTCTATCGTGTTCAAGTATGGAGATCGAGCTGGCCATTTCCATTCGTTCCAAACCGTGATCTTGAAGATACTCCTCAACAATCCGAGCTCCGTGAGGTTGTGCATTATAATCCATCAGAATGAAGTCATTACCAATACCACCATCATATGGGCGGACATATGGATCAAGGATCTCATCCCGATACTTCAGACCAGTCAGAGTTCCTCCGTGGAACACATGCGGGTCAGTGTGACCATCGAGCGAGATCCATGACCAAGATTTCACCACCTCTATAACTGTGGTCTTTCAACAGTGTTGGATTAATGATATTTAATGCGCTGTTCCCTCCAGATCAGTAGACGCCCTCCAATGTAAATCTGGACTCTCTTGGAAACAGCACAGAAGCCCATTCCTACTGGGTCTAGGAAACATGTTTTCCTGCCCAGCATAAGTGGATCCTTCACTGTCGTCCGTTGAGAGGAACACACGCAATTGGTCATTTTGCATAGAGACCTGCATTGTGAAGACGATTTCGCACCGTTGTAACAGAGATTCTTCTTCCTGATGCTACAAAGTAGTCTACAACGAGCTGCGGTATAGTAGTGGTTCTTTTCCTTCGGGTCGAAAGAACTAATACGGTCTTCTGCAGGTGTTATAGCTGTCGGTCGGCCTGGAACAGGTCTTCCAGACACAGAATCTTCGGATTGGTATCGACCCCTAAGTCAATGAACGACTAGACACATTGAGATGTCTATCAGCATCAGCCTGAGACAATGCCATCAATCCACCCAACTGTCCTCCACCTTATCGAATTGGGTTAACGACGTGTCTGAGACATTTTCGAAACTTTATTCACTATTATCATCGAAACTGCCAACAACAGTTGAAAATCAACACAACTTACACACAAAAGTACGAAAGCTTGATATTTGCATTTTTTTTCTCACTCGTGAAGATATGTTCTTTTCTATAAAATAAAAGTGACAGCTATCGCTTTTTTATAAATGGTTTTAAAGTTCGTTATTATCATTCATGCAAACTATGCATTGAATTGTTACTGCCATTTTTTTATGGTGAGCTTCGAAAAACATGTTGTACCTTAACTTTTTGAGGCCAGTGTACATGTAAAAAGCAAAAGGTACATGGGTCAAAAGTGTTCGAAGTTTTTCCTTTGACTGCAATGCATAACACACGTCTTCGGCGCATCTCTTTCCGAACAGTCTGGAAGACTCCCGGCATTTCCCAAAGTTTTCGAGTCGGGAAATCATTTCTGAGCCCACATTGCTAAAGGATTTTGAGTCGTCACAATGCACCCGTAACAAAACATTCTTTATGAGGTATCGTAGAAATATATGGGTATTTCGTATGCACAGAACGCAGGTTGAATTTGCACACTCATGTGATATGGACAAAGTTATAAGGAAAATTATATTTTCGTGTTCTAAAATACAAAATGTTTGTGTTTTTTGCTCTGCACACGTAATTACACAATGACATTTTTTTAAGAAGCTAAACAGCATCACATACATAGAGGAGGACTGCGCCTTGCCTCCGGACACACACAAGAAAGATTTACAACACACGAGGGGGAAATAACACCCAGGGCACCGGCGGGAATCGAACCCACGACCACCGGCTTAGAAGACGAAGCTTCTACAACAGAGCCACGGAGTCTCCACAATGACATAAATGCTCATTAAACGGTAATAAGCCGCCTACCTTGTCTAGTGGTCAGAGATGTCTGACTGTGACAGGAAGGTCCGGGTTCGAATCCCGGCTCGGGCATGGACGTACTTTCTCTCTCCTTTCCTTGTCCTTTTTTTGTGAGAATGTGTTGTTGTGCTGTGAATGGTTGTCAACCCTATTAACGGGTCCTTATGGCATGTGTGTACTGTAGAAGTCGGACTTCACACCAAATTACGGTACAGTTGGAAAAGTGAAGCAGCGCACCCCAAATTGCCAGTCTAGCTGGCACACGACAACAACAACAACAAACGATAATAACGAGCCAGATATTTGAAAGTTAACTGTATCTTTATTTCAAATCTCAATATATTGTTTTCCTATTATGCTATCAAGTTTGTCGAAATTTAGAGTACATACGGTGCTACATCCGTCTTATACCGAGATGAGTGAAGAACATTACCAGGATACACATTATAGCGATAATCGTAGCCGTTGTAGCTCCTTCATAATGAGTATACTTCATTTCAAAATAATCATTTGAATTCGCAACAGCAGAATCTGAACCTGTTACTCCATTTGATGGAATGGCAGCGTCATCTGAGTAACCGCGATTATGTAGTGCTTCGGTTACGTGTGCCATATGTTGTGCTTTGGTTGTGTGTACAATTTGTTGTGTCTCGGTTATGTGTACCACATGGGTGCTTTGGTTGTGTGTACCATTTGTTGTGCTTCGGTTAGGTGTACAATATGTAGTGCTTCGTGTTGCTAATGCGACATCGTGGGGTTTTGATAATTGCTCTATATCTTATTTTGAACATTCACCTACAGCTTTAAACCAAGGATTATTCTTCATTAAAACAGGTATGTAATTATTTTTCGTTACATTTGATTAATGGTGATTAAAAATGCCCCATTGTTTACTAACTATCAGGTTGCAATTCCCATTTTTAGTGAACATTTGTTTTACTATGTTTGTCTGTGACTTTTACGTAGTAAAATTTATCACCGAGAATCTATTGCATTCACATTTGACTTGAGAGATGCTCATTAAAAGGACTGGATTTTTTATGCGATGTGATGTAAATGAACGCTATAATACATTCCCAAAACTTTACAGGCATCGAAAACATGAGGGTGCTCATAAGTTAGTTGTACGAAGCTATTTGTGTTCGAAAGATGTTTGATAGTTATCACACATTTAAAAAATTAGTTAGCGATTAATATAAACATGAATAAATGTTCCTAAATTTATGTATTTGCTTTTAAGAATCTACTACGAAGCTTCAATACATAGATGTTTGGTTATGGAATCTATATATTTATTCTGTACAATCTGTTCTTTGTATTAAACGGTTTATAAAAATTAACTGAAAAACCTTCTAAAACGATCAGTTGATGAAATTACCGAAACTTTACAAAATCCTTTTGTTTAAGTCAAAAATAATGTCAAACATTCTGTAAGTATGCCCTTGTAAAAGGTGTACTACGTGGATCAATATATTGGTAAAATTTAGACTTCCATTACTTTTAGAAAATGTCATAGCTAAGTAGTTATCGATTAAATTTCTATTGTATCTTAAACATCAATTTTTACATTGACGTAAACATGCTGCTGCAGAATTTTAGAAAATTTCATGCTTAGAAAACTGAACATTAGAAAAATGTTATGCGACAAAAGATACTGATATAAGATTGCAGCCCGATTAAAAGATTACCTCAATAGGAAAAACTCAAACTATGAAAGAAAATTTGACAGTTACCGTGAACTCGAATTTGGGAAAAATTCAAAAGGCAAAAGATTTGCAAATAGTTTTAGAGTTATTACGATTTTCTTAAATCCAGTCACTAGTAGATTGGGTCGTTAAAAGGGAACAATATGCTTAGGTTCAATGCATCGAACAAAAATTAATGTTCTAAACGGGAATGGTATCGAGCGGACGAGAATAAGAAAACGGAAAGGTATTTTAAATTTTTTAAGTCAAGCGAATCTTTTCCTTAATAGGATAGTCTGGAAAGTAAAATGGCAGGCAATATTCGAAGAACAGTCTGTTAGGAAAAACAATGCCTTATTTTCCAGAAATACGGAATTGTTCACGTAAACACGGCGCGTGTAAAAATCTTTGCTAAATCGGCAGAAGTAAATGCAATTGTTCAAAATTCAATTGATTTGCCAATCTCTTGCAGTGCAATTAAGTAATGTTTTAGTGCAGTTTATGACTTATACAAATGTACCAAAAGATTCTACTGTCAAAGTTCTTTACAAAAAATAATTTTAAGGGGGAAAAAAACCTTTCATGAAAAAAAATTCTGAGAGATATATTACTTTTTTTTTAAAAGTCATGTCTTTGAATATTTACGAAGTGAGGGCCACATGCTTCTTTGCCTTTTTTTAAAATTCATCCAGTCTGTTAACTTACAGTATTGATGTAAGAATTAAAATGTTAAGTACTGGTCTACTAATTTAATTATTAAAATATAAAGTAACATTATGCTAATAAGTAAAAACTGAATAAGAATATTTGAAGAAAATATATGAATAGAACGTAAATAGTTGCTGCTTAAATGATAATTTTGTTTAATGAAACAAGCATTCACAATGATCGCGTTTAAATGTAAGTTAACATAAAGGAATTTTTCTTGACTATTTAGAATAGAATCAGCTCAAGTGGACAATTATTTTCAAAGGTGAAAAATACCAAAAGCTGAAAATAGAAACGCATTCCGTTTTTGTTTCAAATCCTTTCTCACAAATGCAAACCATTTACAGTATTCCCAGCTAAAAATCTTTGATTATATTTTTAACTTGGAAAAGTCTTATTTAAAATTATTGCCACGTTTAATATTTTTCATAGTTTATCAGTTAATTTTCGATTTGCTTTTGTTTTGCAAACATATTAATATTCTTTATAATACAACATAAAATGGTGCTCAAAACGAACTGATGGTAATATTTTTATTGACTACTTAACCCTTTGAATACAGATTTTTTTTTGTACAATGTTTTTGCCTTGAGAACGGGCTTATTTTGGAATTTAATCCTCGTTTGAATGACGAAACAGAACCGCTAATCGTTACTTAGGCAAAGCAGATACAAGACGCAAAGTAATACTCAAATGGGTTAAGGCAGGAAAAAAATTCAACATCGGAAATGGATTAAAATTTCACTCATTTTGGATTTTTCAGATACACATTTTGGATACTATTTTTTTAATCTTTTCTGCCTGAAAGGCAGTACTTATGTGCAACTTTTACAAAAAAATGTATCAAATATAACACAAAAAGTAAACTTTCTAAACTTTTCCGCTCATTCTTAGTTTTATTGCATTGCGATATTCAAGGACATCTTCTCTATTTTCGGTTTTATGGTTGATCCCTTAACTGTGGGAATTTTTACCGCTAAGTAATGGCTTTAAATTACATAACGATTGACATGTACTTCTTTGGAAATTCGGAAATATGTCTTATCAGAAGTGTTATTCTATTATTGTTACATTATAAATGTGTCTACACTGTTATAACTAGAGGTTCCAGACGAGTGAATATATTCCCCCTAAGGTGAAAGCATGGTGACCAAGGGTGCCATACTGGCCAGGAAGTAAAGCAGAGGTGCGAAAGTAGCAGACAGTCGTAGACAGGGGTGCCAAAACAGCAAGCAATCGCTAAATGACTTGCTGGCGCATGCGCTTCCGGCATACATTCACCATTCAACCACTTCAATATGGCGGACGAATGATAGGTTGCACTACGCGTGGCTTCTACGTCTTTCACATTGAATGAAGTACACTATTGGATTAAATCTCAACTTTTGTAGGATAATTCTTTAAAATAACAAGTAAGTACAGCTTTTGATCACTTTGTAGCTTTTAGGGCTTTCAAACATAGTTAAAAGTACGTTTAATGCTTTTCAGTTACCGTTAGTCCGTTACGATACCGTAGTACCGTTAGTTGTTTATTTTCAGGTTACCGTTACTGTCGTGAAAATTCCATCATTCAAAACGCTACTAAATGTATCTATCATTATTTTCTTGAGTACTCGATAAGCAACATTTAATCACCGAAATAGTAACCGCAATGTTATTTTCAATAATCAACAAGTGAGAACCTAAATAAAAATGATTCTTGTGCTTTGTGTAGCGAGCGCAAAAAATAAAAAAGAAATCTCTCTCCGTCTATCTTTTTCTTTTGCTTTTTCGTTCAAGTGTTTGAATCATTTCCTGTTAGCGGTTATTCGATAGTGTTAGGAATTTCTTTAAATTTTTAACTGTCGACAAATTTTATGCGCATTTTATTTTATTGTTATTTTGATTGAAATTTTGAACGTTTGAGAAACGATTTTGTTTTTCCGTAACTTTAATATCCCAGAATATTTTTGGCTGTTCATGTAAATAATTCATAAGTACATCTACACTTTACTTTCGGTGCGGTTATTTCTCACAAATGATCATTAACTTAACTATGATTATTCAAATAATTACTCGTCTTTAACTTTAAATATATTTGTGACAACTCTTTGATACCAAATAAAGTCTGTAGATATTTATTGTTTTATTCATTTTTAATATTACTTTGTAAGAAAAAAAAAACTCATCAGTACGCAGAATTTTCACAAGTTTTTTACCGCCCCGAGAGTTATTATAATTATTATTATTTACTTTATTTATTTTTAAGAAAAGGATAAAAATTTCACAGGTCCGCAATGTTTTTCATTTGTTTTTACCGATCCGTGGGTCAAAAGAGGTTGAGAAACACTGATGTAGAGAACGATCAGATGAATTAAAGCAATGAGCACTTCTTAACTATGTTGAAAACTCTGAAATATGGTCAAATGCTGTAATTACAAGTTTTAATAATTTCCAGTACTGAATTCATGCAATGTGAAAAGTGTGCAAAACGTAGACTATCATGAATCAAAACAAAACTATTAAAAAAAGAAAAATACACAACTGTATTCAAAAACGCACACAATACGGGGGGGAGGGGGGAGGATCTACAGTAAGGGTGTCATTTCTCTCTCCGAAGGTTCATTCTTTTCACCCCGGCTGCCTATTTTTTAAAAGGTGCCTGTTTTTCACCCTAGTTAGAGGTGCAATTTCGGGGTACATCCAATTTCTTCCCAAGTTCCTCTCCCTCGAGACGTCACCTGTCAGATTATCCATTGTAGACACTTCCTTTGTCAAAGGAAACAAACTTTAAAAGCAGGTACAATGTGTCCGGCCATTACTGGTCATGCAAAATTTGTAAATCTCTGGATAGACGCTCGCCAAAAGAAGAAGGATAACAGGCCAAATTGTTGCAATCCTTCCAAAAGAGTTCTCTCTTCACAGTTCTTCGAAAATTCTTGGAAACCGTGAAACTGCTCTTTGCAGTGCAGGGTGGTAGAAAAGAAATAAGAGATGCGTCACAGCATTCAGTATATAGTCGTTCTCACTCATTTTATTTTTTAATTTAAGACTATTTCTTAACATACCTTCTCTGTCATAATCAGGGCCGGATTAGCCATAGAGCAGAAGTAGCAAATGCTACGGGTCCCTCGCTTCTGGGGGCCCCGTGCCATGAGAAAAAATTCTAGAAAAAAAAGCTACTTTCCGTACTTTAACCCGTTTAAATTTCTCTCTATGTTTCTCTTCTCTCTCGATTTAGCTTTTCTAAATGCTCAGATAAAATAAAAATCTTATTTTTTCGATAGATTGCTTTCCAGAAATTTCTCCCAATTGAAGTCTTAAAAACTCAATTTTAGTTGATCTTTCTTAGTGGAAGCTCTGTTGGGTCAGAAAAGTTTAAAAAATGACCTAAAAATTACAATTTTTGGCAAAATTTGGAGAACGGAGAATTGGGTTTTCTCTGGATTTTTTTTTTCTTTTTTTTAAAGGAAGTCAATTTTAAGCTACCTTAGGAAATTTAAGGGAGTTAGGATCCTAAAACTTTCAGCTAATTCAAGCCTAAAAAAAGGAAGCTTTGGTTGTTTCATAATAATAGAGGAAAGGGGAAGGAGTTCTTTCCTGAAATTGTGCTCAAAACTGTAGTCAATTTCAGGATATCTTTGGGAGGAAGGGGTTTGAGGGATCGACCCATGGTTTAGCTGAGAACAAAATTTCAAGCTATGTGAGAAGATTAGAGAAAGGGATGAGGGTCTGAACTCCCCCAGAAACAATTCTGACTTCAAGTTTCAGACCGTGGTTTTAGATTATCACTGGAGACGTTATCGGGGGGGGGGGGGGGGGGGGGGGGTTTGCTTCGCAGAATGTTAGAAACTAAAATCTTCAAGACGCAGGCTATCTTTAGTTCTAATTTTAGGTAAAGATTGATGCTTTGGAGCCTTTTCCCCCGAATGTTGAGAAGCTAGGGAAGTAGGTGGGTATTCTCCTTTGGAATTTTTTTGAAATCGAGATGGTTTAAGGGCTTTCTCCGGAATTTTTCGGATTTTAAGTTCTAAAAACTCAAATTTAAGCAGGAGAAGGAGGATGCTGAAATTCTTAAAGCACAAGTCCTAAAACCACATTTTAAGGCTTTCTTTGGTGATGTTAGATAAGAGAGGGGAAAAGGTTACCATCCAGAAATTGTTTAAAAGTGGCTTTCTTCTTAAAGCGTTCGAAATTGGAGTCCTAAAAAGGTAATTATTAGTCATTTTAAACTCTCTTTGCTTACTCAACTTCATTTCAATTTATCATCCTCAAAATTTTCCGACCGTTACACGACCCCGTAGATCCGGCACTAAACAACAATGAGCAAAATTAAGAGATTATGATAGAAGAAAAAAAAATTCTGAGACTTCACACTTATGTAGAGCGAAATAAATGAATTGTAAAGAGAACATTATTTTTTGATGAACTAAAATAATTATGTGTAGAAGAAAGACTTTAAATATCGTTTCTAATTTTTTCCACTGAGTGGGAGGGAACTAAAAAGCTGCCACCCATGCCCGAACCTTTTCTTTTGTATTACCAAAGGTAGCCGAAAACTTTTTTATTCGAACTTGAAATTCAGATAATTTCAGGAAGAAAATTGTTTAGCAGAATCAAAAACCCGCTAAAACTGCTTTCCGGAACTTCAGTTTCGAAAAATTTCCATGGGTGTAATACCGAGCCCGATCCCGTCCTATAACGTCGTCTAATAAGGTGGCCTGCAAATGCGCGTTTTGGACTATAATTTCGAAAAATTAAAATGGGTGTGTACCTCTCCCTCTCCAACATTGTTAACAGTATTCTAAAATGCACTTTTAAGACTTTAACTTCGAAAATTTTCCGGGTTGCATCGGAGAGTGCCTTAACCCCATCCCATACCGAAACGTAACCGCCGATGGCATACTATCTATCACGTTTTCACAACTTCACTTTCGAGAAATTTCCAGAAAATGGCTTTCACGAATTCCGCCCCAAAATCACCAAAGAACGTAAAAAAATATTATTTCAGAGTATATAATTTCGAGAATTTTTGCTTAAAATTGTGTTTTTAGATTAATAACAAATAATGAATTCAAAAAATTTTCCAATGGGACCTCCTTGAACACCACTTTTTCTTCTCTCTGCAACATCATTAAGGATAATCTAGTTTTATTTAAGACTTCAATTTTAAAAAACTGCCTGGAGAGTCGCTGTGAACCCAAATTTTTTACTTTGATCGCGTTCTTTGGCTTCAGTTTCTCCAAATAATGGCCTCCGAATCTTCTCTTCCGAATATGATCAGGGGTTGTTAGAATTGAATTTTTAGAATTGATATATCGAAAATTTTCTGGGGGTAAGCCCCCGGACCCCCTCCCTGTATATTGTCCAAAAATTGCGTTTTTGGAATTAAAAGTTAAAAACGTGTAGTAACGGGAAGACGAGAGACAATAGAAGGGGATACCATCGTAAAGCTCTAAAACTGTATCCACATGTATGTATTCATATACGTTATAAGTACACCTCCCGTCTCCATGAAGAAGTGCTATATTGTTCACTATATCATTCGAAAACGAAGGGCCCCTTGGAAGCATTTGCTACGGGTCCCACGCTGGCTTAATCCGGCCCTGGTCATAATGCACGCTTTTTTGAAAAACATTACAAAATAATAGTAATTTTAAAATTAGAGTTTAGCTAATAAATTTAACGAATTAACATGGAGGATTAAACTTTTCAAGTGATGCAGGTTTTTGAGCTTTCTGTGATTCGAAAATCAGTTCAAAAGCGCTTTTAACAATCTTTTTTTTTTTTCAGTGTAATTGTTCAAAATGGTTTTTGAATTCGAGCTTAAAAAGTTGCAATGTTTAGAGCAGATAATGGGAAACATAAGCTATTCTCTCTTTAAGCTTAATATATATTTTTTTTAATGAAAGTCTATACTTAAAAAAAATAACAGGTAAATTTACCTTTAATTTAAAGAAGTTTCACCACAAATGAATTTCAAAACGATAAAAACTTCAAGATAAAATGCACAAAATGGTTTTTAATTCTGAAGACTATTTATATGAGTTTGGTTCGTTCTAAAAAAGTATCAAATGTAATAAATGAGTATATGATTTCTAGATGACAAAGCTCAAAAATTTGCATTTTATCTTTTCCCCTTTATAACTAATTTAATTCTGGAGCAGCCAATACATTTGAAACTGCTTAGCTGCTATTAAGTTTAGCTAACCTTTAACGAATTTTATAATGAACATCCCAGCGGCGGATGAGTCGTAAAGGGAGTTGACTGCCTCCTCACTCCTAAAAGTAAAGGGTTCCTTGCTCCCTCCCTTTTCGGAGGTAAAAATTAGTAATCGATCAAAAAATAATTTTCTGCTCAGTGGATTGATTTATTTCGCGAAAAAAAAAAAAAAAAAAAAGCTGGAATTTCCAAAAAAATAGACCTTTTTGATGTTATTTCATTCGAATGGAACTTTGATTTGGAAAGAAAGGGGGGGGGGGGGGTTCTACAGACATCCAGACATAGAGACTTTCAACTTTATTATTAGTAAAAGAAAAATAGTGCATAATAGGCAGGGTTCTTTGGTTTAAACCACGTTGGTTTAAACCGTGGTTTAAACTAAGTGTTTTTTTAAAAAACCATTTTACTGTTTTCCCCCAGATGTTTTCATCAATTTAATATGTTATTGCAAAGAATAAAATATAATTAATGCAAGGTAACTAGCAAAGCTTTATAGATAAATTACCGATTCAATAAATTAAGAAATTATATTTTTTAAGGTAATGAAAGTTTGCTGAATAGTTTTCATTTTTTTTCTTTTTAAAAACCTATGCAGCTTTTCTATTAGGTACATAAATATACAGGGCAGACCATGTAAGTTTTTCTAAAATTACATAGAAAAAAAATCCAAATAGCTCTGTTATAATTTTTATTTATCATTATTTTTCAGCCTTTTGCATTTCAAAATAGTCCAAAAAGCATATTTCAACCAAATCTTCATATATTACCTAATTTGCTTGATTACTTAAGATTTATTGAGTATAAAACTTAAGTAATCAAGCAAATCTAAAGTAATCACTATGTACCATTGAAGTGATGCATAGTGTAAAAATATCTTCACACTAGAATACTTTTCGCTTATTGTTTTTTCTTCCTTTTTTTCCACAATTTCTGAGTAAGTTTTCAGCCGCATTTCGAGTCTTACAGTTTCTAGCTCGCTTTTCGTTTCAATGGTGTATTTTCGTAATCTAGCCACCAGATATCTCCAAATATGTTCCATTAAGTTTAAATCTAGCGATTTACGAGATATTTCTAAGCTTAAGGTCAATTTTTGAGGCACCAAACGCAAACTTGTGCTGCTTATCGTTATCTTGATTTAAAAAAAAAAAAAAAAAAAAAAAAAAAACAAAGTTGTTTCCGATTACCAAATTTTGAGCTAATAGTTTAAAAATGTTTTTTAAAATATTTAAACTAATAGCATGATTCATTATTTCATCAAAAAAATAAAAAGTTCCAAGTCTTGATGCTGATATACACCCTCACACAAGAACACCTTTACCGTACTGATTAACTGGTCTAACTAAGTTCTTAAGATTATAAGTTAATAAATTCATCCTTCTTCTGTTTTTTTTTTTTTTTCTTTTTTCTTTTTTAAATTAGAACTTGATACAGGAATTTGAAGAAAGATTTATATTGGCGTTAAGTATTAGTCAAAACATGAAGAAGTGGCACATGAGGTCAGGAGCGGCACATGAGGTCTTTGCACACGGGCGGCCGACACCCTAGGATCAGCCCTGATGACAAAATGAGCTTACTGAATTATGTAACTATTCAAAAACAACAAACATCTACAATCTTTACCCAGTAATCTTGCAATCTATAAGCCTGTCTCGGATTTAAACATTTAGAAATGTCATCCCTTAATATTGAACAAACATGTAATTGTAGAGTACCCGTGCAACTGGAAAGTCAGTGAAAATCGTCATGGATTTCAGTAATTATAAAAAATGGACATGGAAACTGACAATTTGGATTTGTGGATTTTATGTTCTAGAACAAATATATGTACCGAATTTCACAGATTGTGTCCAAGCTGAATGACTAACCAAGTTTAATTTACAGTTTGATTTACACATCGTTTTATTTTGAGTTAGTCCTTCCAACACGCAAACTCAAAATAAAACAATGTGCTCATCAAGCAGTTATGGCAAAAAAAAGTGTCATGTTGAAGCCTTACATTCGGAAAAAATACGATGAAATGGCCCCTTTATGAATTTTTAAAAAAATATATTTATTAAAAAAATTTCAGAAGTTGAAAAAATAAAATCAGCTTAACTATTCGCTATTCACCAGTACTTTTACTTCATTATTACTAAAAGTTTTGAGGATTCTTTTATTTTGGAAAACCATTTTAAAATTAGAAGACAGAAAATTTTCACGACAATTTCATGTCAATTTTCTAATGCGGGACCAGTACGTCTTGTTTCCTCTTTTGGAATGAAAATATGCAGTACAAATAATCGTTATATGTTGCGGAGATTTTCTTTTTCTAGTAGATTGAATAAATGTTACGTCCGCCATTTTGAAATTGTGGACACACGTGCTACCTATTCTTAATTTTCACTCACCTGTTTATGGGTGGGCAACCCCTTAAGACGCCAAGTAATCGCCAACTTCATTTTCAAAGGAAAAACAGTTTTGTATTCTCAAACACCTTTCTCTGCGGGAGGTATGGTTGGAGAGCATCGGCTAACAATAAGCGCTTTGTTAGCTCCTCCTATTCCCCCGGGTCTGAGGAAGAAATTGGAGTACACCGCAATTTCGGCTCCGTATTAGGTGCCGCTGGTGAACAAGCGTTTCACCCCTGAAAGGTGCCGAATGCAACCTGTAGTTTTAACAGTGTAATGTAGAAACGAACCAAAGCAACGTTATTTGACCTATACTGTTTTTGTTGCATAGCTCTATATCATTTGCAGTGAATGAAGTTAATGCACGCGTGCGTGCAATTGTTCGTTGTCCAACAACGATGCGAGTGTGAACTTTTAGATCTTTCAGCTTTATAGCTGGAAACCAGTTACATAAATGATATACTTGGCTAAACAACTTAATCATTTCTTTGAAAAAAAACAAGAGGAAGTACAGGCGTCCCTCGTATAACACGGTACTTCGACACCACGGTTTCGATATTACACGGTACGAAACTTGAATTTAATACTTCATGGTTTGATATAACTCGAACATTATATTTAAAAAAGATGGAATTTCATTTTGTTTAATACATTCTGTTAATGGTTGATAACTCTAATACGTTTTTACTTTGTTATTATGGAACTTGGTTTCGATATAACACGGCACACATTCCTTGATTTACATTATTTCTAACTTTCGTATAACACGTTTTCGATATAACATGATACATCCTAATCTGATTTTTCTCGTGCACATACATAATTAGTATTAATAATAAGTAAAAATGTTATTTTTAAATAAGTCTCGTATAACACGGTTTCGACGGAACGAATTAACCGTGTTATACGAGGGACACCTGTACTTCGCATTTTCTTATACATTTTACTACCCCTTTGTATTGTATTAATCTTTTTACCTGTGCAGCAGTAGCAATACTCTAGTTAAAGCAATTCAAACGTTATTTTATTTTCATCCAAGTAAAACGTAAACTTGGTTACATCTAAAGGCTCTGCTAAGGTACAGGAGAATTGATCCAATAGTACATTTCAGTAATACTTCTTAGAACATGTTGACGGAAAGAATCGCAGGAGCATTGTGGAGAGCTGATATTATTTATTTCTGATGGAAAAGACAAGAAATTAATGAAATGGTTGCCGTCACAAGAAATACCCTTTTTCTTGACATTTTTTAATATACATCTTTTGATAGTTGAAATCAGGTGTAATCATTACTCAGGTGTAAAAACCTTCATAAGGGTTGTCATGATCATTTATGAACTTAGTAATAAGTTTGACATCACTTTCTGCTCAATTCTCAGTGCACAAACTCTTCAGTCTTACCAGTAGGATCTTAAAATTTGTCTCAAAATGCATATTGGGGTCGAAAACTGCCAGATTTAAAATGATACACCAGTTTTGCATTGCACTTTCATTCAAAGAATTCCAGGGTTACCTTAGAAATGCATTTTAGAAGAGCTAATTTAGCTCTGATCCAAAACATTACCCGAGGCAATGTTATTAAATTTTCCTGTTTTTATTCTTACAGAAAAAGATATCCTTGACTGAAGTCTACCTTTAACTCTCGAGGTTAACGGTCTATATTTGCTAGGAAAATATACATCCCCTTGCATCATTAACAAGATTAAGTAGTAAAGGGAAAGATATGATTCCATTCACATCACTCTCTGCTCTCAGCTCTAGCAGTCTAAAAGAATTATAATAAATTATTCAAAATAGTTAACTCACTATTTGAAGGTTTCGTGAGAAAGTGAATTATATTTCAGAAATTCTTTAATCGCAATGAAAAAAAAGGGATTCTTTTCCGTAATTACTTCGTACTTGCACGTTTTAATTTTAAAAAAGTCCCATCGTGACATATACTAAGCAGTTATAATACGTTAAATAATTTAAAAAATACTTAACTAGGACGATGTTTTGATATTATATCGAAAAAAAACCCGCCATAACAAGAGAGCCACAAAATTTGCTTCGGTTTAAATGGAGTCTTCAAGGTACATTTCGCAAGCTTGTTATTTTCATGAATTACCGCAAATGCTTCTTGAGATATCTTTTATTTCGCTTTTTAACGCTTTGGTAATAATTAAGTAATGTTAAACAAACTGGAGAATGATGTTTCATATTTTATTGGTCCTCTAAACAGTTAAATAATTTTGAAAAAGCTTATTTTTTTCAAACTTTTTGCTATTTTTCCGAAAAATTGAATTTTACTCAGAAACCAACAAAGATAGGACCATAATCATATTTAGCCTTTATAAAGCCCTTGTTTTGTTGCGTCAATAGCTATTTTTTTCAGTGTTTTATCGCAAATAGTTCGCGAGTTGTGAGTGTTTTAGCAAACGGCTCCCCGCACTGCTTTCCCCCCTCCCCCGTGGTTGCCGATCACCCAGGAAGGCGACGACATGTGGTTTCATAATCACTATCGTGCCTGTTACAATAATCAGAAATAATATTGTGTCAGCCTTTTCGTGCATGCTCAACCCCCTTCAGATCCCGGTCTAATGTAAGAAGGCGCATCTTTGAACCTGCTTCCTACGTTGGACTGGCGAGTCCAACATAATAATTAAGAGGAATCTGAGTTTCTTCCTCTAGCAAAATTAGAGGCTCGATTTGGACTGTGTTTTTGAAGACAAGTAGTAGGGCTGCAATTTGAATATCGGGGATTTGACCCTCCTGCTGCCACAGTTGCTTTTTCTTGCCAGAGCTATTGATAGTATTTATCGAGAACTCAACTTTAAAGCTGCTTGTGGTTGTGCTCCAACTTCCAAGAGCTCGGGATTCCACCTTCGACCAACTTTCACTGGGAGAAGGGATTATTTGGGGAAACGTTCAGCCATTCCAAGAAACTAAGCGCCACCCTCAAATTCTTCCATCAATTTGGCTTTAAAAAAAAAAAAAAAAAAAAAAAAAAAGGCCCAATGCTGCATTTGGGGCCTGATTAAACTCTAAAGTAGGGGAGAAAACCAGTTTAACTTCAGAGCCCTTGTTTTCGACTTCAGTCTTTTTTTTTTTTTTTTACACTGATTGAAACAAACCTCACTACTACTGTTAAAACTACGGATTGCGTATGGCACATTTTTAAGTTAAACGTTGTAGCCCCAGCGACACCCGTTAAAGGTACTGCAGAGGCAATGGGGGTGCGATAGGGAGCCAAATGGGTGGATCCGCTGCTGCTACAACGTTTCAAAAATAAAAAAAGGTGCCATACGCAACTCGCAGTCACCATAATGCTTTCAAATATTATTTTCAAAAGTGGCTTAGCAGAATTCTGAACGTTTATTTTCCCTCCAAACAGTGATATAAGATGTGGTTACCTTTTGCATTGCGATTCTACAATTAGTTGTTGAATCAGGTTCATCATAATACACTTAACTAAATCAATGAGCGGTTATGAAAATACATTGTAACAAAGTTGAGCCACATTTTTAAAGCAGTGTGTGTTTTCTCTTGCTTGGACAATCTGTGGAAAAAACACCTCAAAAATGCCTATTAAATAAAAACTTGAATTTTAAATCAGTTATAGGGCCTGAAATTTTCAAAGGGAACCTCGAGCCTTCTTAGTAGTGAGGCCCTGCATGCACTCACCTAGAAAGGTTAAGATTTTACTTATTATTTAATGAAAAATATGTGGGCACAGCTATTTGCATCATTCAATACCTCTGAAGTGACGATTTGGAAGCTATTTTTGAAAGTGCTCACATATGTAATAATCTACGCAATATTTATTAATGATCGAAATTTTGTGAATTACAAAGTCACCCTAAATAGCAAGATAGCTTAGATTAGATTAGGCTAATGATTCATTTTGCATTCAGATCATAAATTCTATATCTCACACCTAGTACAACACTGCCACATCTGCAAAAACTTTTTTTCGAAAAAAATCAATTTAAATGCAATGCGCCTTGCCTTAAATTATTATAGTAACACACTGACGCATCTTGAAATGTAACGTAAGAATGGGTTTGACCCCCCCCCCCCCCCTCCAAAGCAAGGGTATGTAGAGATTTTTCCAACCCTCCCTTCCCCTCGTGACCCTTACGTAATTGATGATCAATTTGGAGCTTTGTAAATATTTTGGTTGCTCTTAGAACCAGTAGAATCTAAATACAGTGGAGAACCGTTTATACGTTTTTGGAATGGAGTGTATGAAAAATTCGTACAAATGAAAAACGTATAATAGGTATAGGTTAATGTGTATTAGACTTTTCAGGGACCAATTTAAAAATGTATAATTGATAGAAACGTATAAAAGAGAAACGTATAAACGGTGCTTCACTGTAATTTAAAATGTATTTAAAAAAGATATATGTTTTATGATTTATTTCTTCTCAAGAAGAAAAAAAGTTATTGTCTATGCTCAAACTGATGTAGTCAATCGAAATCGTGGAAAAATTTACAAAAAATTTAAGCTACTGAAAAAGTTTGGCCTCTTTCGGCGTATATTGAATATGATATCCTAAAAAACAACTTGATAGAAATATGGGTTTTAAATAATAAAGATATAGGTTTTTGCGTGCGCCCGATTGGAGCCGGAGGATAGAAACCTTCCATCAGCAAACCAGCCTTGCTCTGTAGGCCGCATTTCTACTTTTGAAAAAAAATTAAAAAAAAACTAAAAGAAAAAGAAAAAAAAATGTTTTCTTCCTCTAGACTAAAAGAAAGATGCGATGCCGAGGACACGAGTAGGCTCGTATTCCACGAAATTATAGGTAAAAACAGGATATCGATCGGTTTTTAATTCCATCTTACTCTCCCAAAAGGGAAGTAAAAAAAAATGTATCCATGAGGTTCGTGATGGGGGTCGGCGTTGAAGAACAAAAGGTATAAGAAGTAGTGTAAACAGTGATCAGTCACGAGTGGGTGTGGATCGAGTATTTCTTCGGCACTGCATGATAATAACAGGACGTAGTGCCAAGCGGGCCTTAGCAACAGGAAGAATTTTGGAGAATTCTGGCGGACTCTTTGCGGTAGGAGTTCTCAACCTTTCAGGGTCTGCACTTTCCTTTGAGCACTGATGTGAGCTCACTCCCCCCCCCTCTCATCAGACCACCTTGCGTCGTCAATACCCCTAGTGTCAATGGCCAAAATTTTCCCTTACTCTCAATAACCGGGTACCCATTTTGAATTTCGAAGATTTAGAGCAGGAAAATATTATTATTATTTTTATTTATTTATTTATTTATTTATTTTTTTTTTTTTGATACCTCTTCTATGAATTTGAAACGTTTTCTTCCATCTTCATCTTGGGAAATGTGTGTAGCTTGCTTTTACCAAAATACAAAAATGCTTATTGTTTCTCCAACATTTTATGTTTACGTTACACGCTAAATGGTCCGTTAGAAAAAAAAATATGTTTCTCTAGGTTTTTGTAATACTGGATGTATTAGGTCTTATATGGCTTTGATATTTCATAGTGAATTCTTAGTATTTCATTTATTTATGCCAGTGATGTTCAATTCACGGCCCGTGGACCACATGGGGCCCGCGAAGCTCATACATGTGGCCCATTGAATCGAAAAATAGTATGTGTAATTTTTATCCTCACTGTCATTTGCTCAACCTTTGCTGTCATGACGTCTGATATTCGTAGGTATACTCAAAAAAAAAAAGACATCATGTATTCCAACTGAAATATTATTGTATAGTGTTTACATATCGAGAGATATGAAATTTTTCAATTCGGTATCTCTGACGATGTAACAATATGTTTGTACATCAACAAAAAGAAAAAAAGCCCTAACGTTTTCCAATTCACATCTTTACAAAAGCGACTCTGGAGCAACCAAAAGTCACAACTAATTTGCTTTACAACAAAAGAAAATTTGATGTTGACACGATTGATCAAATGTTTCGAAAATTTCGGAGCATTTGATCGAATGGTGATAAAGAATGAGTGTAATACCCTTTGAAATATAAAAATATTTTAATCCATATCATGAGTATACTTAATTTCATTTAAAATCTTAATTATATCTGTAAATGTAATTGGAATAAACGTCAATAATACAGAAAGTTTCTTTGCGTCTAAGATCTGCAGTGTGGCTGGTATGTTCTAATAAATAATGTTCTCAAACGTTTATTTATTTTTATTTTTTTACAGCGTGACAAATTTTTCGGGCATTAGAAGTAAGTACAATACTTTGGTTTTACACCAAGAAAAGAAGTGAAAAAATGAAAAATGAACCTTTATCAAGGGAAAAAAATCATTTTGTGAGGATTTTTTAGTTTTTTTTTTTTTTTTTTTTTTTTTTTGAGGGGGGGGAGGGGCGGGGAGTACGCGCTTGAGTGTCCCAACTTGCTACAAATGTTCATGCTTTTGCACTATACAACTTATCTAACCCTCTTCAGAAGAATAATAATGGTGAATACATGTCTGTTTTTCTTACCAAATATAAATAATTGCTATATAACTGCCGAGAACAGAATAAAATTAGGGGGCGCGATATGAAGGGGGAAAAATGGGGGCGAAAACAGTTGTCATATTTTAATTCAAGGGCTTATTTTACATGAGAATCATCGAAAATGGTGTCAAAAGCATTTTGAATTGGTATTTTTTGATGTGCAGTGTAATGGGGCACCCGGTTATTGAATATTGGTATAAAAATTTTAAATGCTAAAATCCTCCCTCCCCCCTCCCCCCAAAAAAGTTTTTCTGGAAACACTGTTACAACTTTCTTTAGTTCCGATTCATGTAAATAACAAAGATTAAAAGCAATTTTACCAAGACCTAGTTAGAAAGGGTAAAAATTATGATAAAAGTCGCAAAAAGGTACCCGGTCATTGACACTAGGGATACAAGAGTTTGCTTCATTGAAATACAGTAATCTCCCGATCATCTTCGGAATAGGGTGGCACGAAAACCGCGGTTAAGCGAAACCGCAGATAATCCGACTAATAAGTAAAAAACGGTTCTAGTGAACAAAATAACTAAAAAATATAAAAGAACATCACACAAATATTTCAGTTATAGCTAAAAACGATAACTTTAAATGTAAAACATATATCGTAGCCTCAGAGCAACAGTAAAACACCTAATCCCAGGAATAACTGTAAGATAACCTACTGTTGCTTTGAGGCGACGATATGTAAAAGCTAAAACTCATTACCACAAACAGTTGACATGCAAACGCGAGCAAAGTCAGGCTGACAGTTTAACTGTCACCGATAAATTCCAACATTGAGAAACGAAAGTTGTTAGCACTGCACTTCGGATTGACGTTACAACGATATTGTCGTCGTTGGCAAAAATGTGATAAGACCCATGGATAATCCGAACCGCAAATAATCCAGCCTATAGATAATTTTGTAAACAAATATAATATTACTACACGTGACTTTATTTTTAACATGTTCTTGCATGGGCGCCCATATGCAAAATTTTAAAGGGGGAGGGACTCAAATACTTTTCCCCATGGTTCAGTAAGATATTTTCCACATGGAAACTGATTTCAGTACAAATTAGAGTTATTAAAATTTGACATTTTTAATAACTTATTCATTAATGACTGAAACAGAAATGTTTTTACGTTTTGCAAAGAAAAAAGTACTAAAAGCAAGGAAGTTCTAATTTTTGGGGAGGGGATTGAGCCTCCACTTGCCCCCCCCCCATATTTGTGCCTATATATATTCTTATTAGAACACATGAAATCAGAGAACTAAACACAACTCCATTTCTAGGTTTGGCATGTTCTACTCAGGGGTGCCCGTCAAGAAGGGGTTTCATGGCGTAGACTGAGCCACTAAAATTTTTAGGGGAACGGAGTATTTCTCCTTCTTATGTGGAGCTCTTGCTTTTGGAGCATCTTTGCAATATTTAGAGAGGGAGGTGGAGTGCGCCCTTACTCTTTTAACTCCTGTAATACCAGTCACTTTTTCAACATCAAACCCGTTTCCTTTTGACACGTTTTTGAATATTGGACTGTAATTTGAAAAAGTGCACCTCCATGTTACTTTCAATCGCGATCCTTGTTTGATATTTTTATCTCATGTCTGTTAATGCTGCAAATACACATTCACAAGGATACGTAAGCAAAAATTACACTAAAAACTTCAAAAACGGTGATAATGTCGAAAATATTTACATGTGATTTCAAAACTCAGTACATTATAGTTAATTTCGCTTCTTTATGACATTTTTTCGGATACATTCATGCCCCCCCCCCTGATATTCTTCTACGCCACCCTAGCGGGACGTGCCCCCCAGGTTGAGAATCTCTGCTTTACGATTGTATTAATTTGAGAAGGCCTGATCGTTTATTTTCTTCCGAGACGGACAAGGATTTGGAACGGCCACGATTGTCGGTCAAGTTCCTACATCACGTTTGTTTTTTATTTATGTACTAGAAAATCATCCGTCAAGGTATGACGGATGAAAGTTGCTTCTACATTTGAACGAAGAAATTGCCTGTTTGGTGATATTTTGATAGTTGAAATTTTTTACCCTAACTCCAGTGGATTAATCTTAAATTCCAGTAGATGGCGTTCATTGTTGACCATTTTTACGTTTGTTCATTCTCCTAAAATGAGTCTTACTAGTAAAACATTTAAGTTACCGGACCCAGTTCAGCCCTATTAAAATAAAGAATTTCCCTGCATGTCAAATATCAAATTATCATGCCGTGGCGCGAGTTTCATTGTTCATGACGTCAACGTTACTCGATCATTGGCTGTAATATATGTACTAGAAAGTCGCCCGTCAATGTGACGGGTGAAAATTGCTTCTACTCTTCTGCATTTGAACAAAGTCATTGCCTGTTTGGTGATATATTGATAGTTGAAATAGTAACCCTATAGTTCCAGTGGATGAACCCTTAACTGTAGTAGATAGCGTTCATAGAGTTGACCGCTTTTTCGTTTCTTCATTCCCCTGAAGTGAAATAGTCTTACCAGTAAAACAGTTAAATTACCGCATCGAGTTCAGCCTTGTAACGATAAAGCCCTTCCTGTATGTTAAACATTACCAAAACATATTATCAAATTATCATACCGTGGCGCGAGTTTCATTGTTGAAACACGCGGGTTACTCGATCATCGGGTATTATATATAAGATGATTTTAAGAAATGAATGAATGAAAGCCTACAAAATTAAGAATGAACTGCAGGTATTCAACCGCATTGTGGGTGCTGTAGCAAACGATATCTCGATTCTCCGGCGTCTATTAAAACATGCATTTTTGCGGCTCTTCATCTATTGGAAAAAGAGGTCTTTTGAAAGTTTTTATCTTCGAAACGTTGTAAAAGAATGCTGAACGATTTATTTGGTACGAAATACTCTCTTTATAATCCTATTTTTATGATTAAAGCCTCTCGGCTCCTCATCAAAAACGTGTGGAAACTCACATTGTTTCTGTGTTTATACCTTTTCTCAGAATTTTCCACGCAGTCCTTAGTGTGTTTTAGTCCTTCGCATGTTCATGATGTATATGAAGTCCAATGGTTATACAATGAAACAAGTTTCAATAGCACTATTAGCACTAGATATTTTTTTATGAAAACAATCAGGAATTATATGGGCAACTGCGAGCTCTGTATAATTGATGTCAAAGTTCAAAGACGGTAAAAATCGTTGCTTGCATAAGAAAAAGACATAAAAAGTACTCATGCAAAAATTCAAAATTTCTTTTCAAGTTGGGATTTGTGTCGGAATTATTATAAGCATAACTAAACCGATATAAATTCTTCATGACATTTTGAAGACACTTTTGTTTCAAGTTGTAATGATCCATTTCATTCACCAAAAGCAGTTTGGAAAATCCAAAAAATGCTCGCCTAAAAGGGTTACTAGGAGACTAGTGAAGAAAATGCACAGGCAAAGTAAGCAGTACTTGAAATAAGTCAAAAACAGCCAACTTGGGCCGCATTGTCTAATTCATCGGTCCCCAACCGGTGGTCTGCGAACCCCTGGAGGTTCGCGAAAATAATATTGTAATGGCGAAATTTAAACATTGTTGTTCTAATGAAATCTCATGTCCACTCGTTTTTTGTTCATCATTTCCGTACTTCAGAGCCAGAACAACGTAAGCTACATAACTACTTTACAGGAGAGAGGAAAAACGTTTGTCTGGCGCATGCAAAAGATGGAACGTGCACTATTTTAACACTAAATAGTTGCAAATGTTTGTTTGTTTTTTTTTATTTATTTTTTTTAGAATTACGTTCACAATTCTCGATGCGGAATAGGATTCTACGTACAATTTAAAAAAATCGCATTTTTTGAACTTACGTCTGTCTGACTCTGAAGTAGAGATTTGTTCATTTGTCTCTTGTTCATTCGATACCCTTTAGACACAAATGTCAGCATACTTGCTAATATGCTTTGTAAATTTCAAGAATTAAGCCTGTCATTACTAGGTGCGGGTTTTTATCGTTTTCATTGAGCAAATGATAAAATTGAAGCCATTTGGAAAAGGCTCAACTTTTGAATATAATGAAAGCATACGAATGCTTTGGTTTTCTCTGTAGCTTTTGATCATAAAACTCCATTAAATTTATGGAAATATTTCATGGAGAATATGCAAACGTCTGAAATATTTATAGCTAATTTTCAATGTTTAGTTTTGTCAACACTTGAGTGTGACGAAGAGCTATCGCTCTTCTCTTGTGGTCTTCCTAAAATGCGTAGAAGTGCGATTTTGCTGCTGTTAATTGCTGAAATTTTCACATTAACTAAATTACAATGAACTCCGAACTTTATTGATGAAAGAGAGAAGGGATAGTTCGCAACCCAAAAATACCTCAGGAGGTGTGGGGAAAAAATGAGAAAGCGCTTTCTTTTCATGTTTTTATGTTTGGTCAAAAGCAATTTCAAAGTGACATCCGGAAAGCGGAGATCTTAAGCTACTTTTTAAAGTATACCTTTAGTCACGCACGCTTTTGCGTTACATGTGAGAGTGGTCATCTTTCTTAGGTTTAGTTGGTGTAAATATGGACCCCCATTTAAAGAGAGCACATAACTATACTAAATCTTTTTTGAAACACAAAAATTATTTCTCAAGCGATGCAACTTGCATCTTTCGGGATAGAAAGTTAATTGAAGCCACTCGGGAAGAGGTGTGGTGCCCCACATTTTTCTCGACCTAAGTGTGCTAAATGTGGGAACACTTAGATTGTGCGGAGCTGAAAACGCCAGTTATGTTTGCGATTTCTGTACATTTTTTTCCATGCAATAAATAAATTCTCTACCATTTTGTATAGTTTTATCCTGTTTTTAAACTGCTTCTGTTGATTTTTTTTTTTTTTTTTTTGAAGAGTCTCTATATTTATACCCCTTTTTTCTGGTGCTGTTTTAAAAGCTTTTTGTAATTCGCAGTTTTTGAAATGAAATCATTGATATTAATCATTTTTACTCCTTCTCGCTTGTAGGATACTTGCCGTAGTGGTTAAGTAATGACAAAAATATAGATTTTTTGAATTAAAAGTAACTTCAGATAAAAAATAAAAGAGTGCCGATATTTATACCTTTTCCTCTAATATCTGTGAAGTGTCTTTACATTGAGCAACATTTAATATGGGTAGTATGTAGATAAACTAAGTTTTTGTGCTTGGGCAAAGCGGGTAGATTACTTGTTATGTTTTTAATCGTGCAAATGCATTAATGACTCATCAGTTCAGCTTATTTTGCAGATAGTTCGTAAATATACGAATAATAAAAATGCTTTCCGGTGATATTGGGTCCCATTACTGTGACATTTGGTCAAGAACTATTTTGATACTCCCAAAACTTTACACAAAAGATATTTTTTGTTATGGTTAAAGCCAATTTTAAGGTTGTGAACGTGGAAAAAAGCAAAAGTTATCAATTTTAAGCAAAAGCTGTGAGCTATGTCAGTATTCAAGTTTATTTTATCTCCCATATTAAAGAGGTAAGCGAATTTCTGGAAAGTATTAAGATTTTTGTTGATTTTTATATTAAAAAGAAGCGTTTGACTTAGTCTGTTGCTTTTATAAAAAACAATGATTTTTTAAGTATCTAAATTAGTGTAACTGCTTTCGTCATACCTCCCCTACCTTTTGGTTTTTCATTTGATAACAAATACGAATAATTTTACGACAAATGATTTAATTTCCTCCTGTTTCACCAGATGTCACTCATAAGGAGACCTTACGGTCTCGGAAATTCAGATCAGGATAAAATTCAAAATGTTAGTAGTACCCTTTGAGAGTATCCACACAGTGAAGTAAAAAAGCGCGCTATCCCGAACATTCCGAGAATATAACCCCTAAAGTTTTACGCGCAGATTATTAATTAACGAGTAGAGATTTTTCGTCAGCAGCAGCTCGGCGGCTATGTGGTCAGCGTACTGGATTCCCATGCAATCCGTCCCGGGTTCGATACCTGTTGAAGAATTATTTTTACCACCAAAATGTACTTCACTTGTTCAAACTCGCTACGCCTATTTTTATAGGCAGGTAAAGAACCTAATATAGCGTATGTAAAATTTTGCGCAGCTCTTTGAAAGTAATAAACAGATGAATACCCGTGAGACAGCATAAAAATACAATTATCATAACTGTCATTACAAATTTTCAAAAAAAAATGATGTTGTATGCTTTGTATGCTTCCAAACTTTCTGACAAAAAATAAATTTTCATGAACGTTAATGAAGTATGTTTCCCTACGAATCATACATTGTGCAAGATGTCAAAACTTTTTTAGTTTTCCATATTTTTATAATAAGTATCATTCTGTTTTATGTATATAAATAAATAATTGATAAATAAAACTATATTGGTTAATTTTATACATAAATTAACAAGGCCTACCCTAATTTTGTTACCGTGGTATTTCAAATAATAACTTATAATCGATTGAATTTTATCTCTATTTTCTGTATTAAAAATACATTACGTATTTAAAATAAAGTATTATATTCAATTGAAATTACATACACAGCCACCGAGCTGTTGCTGGCCAGAAATCTCTACTAGTATATATAAGCTACGTGTAAGATGCAGTTTTCTCGGAATGTTCTGGCTAGTTCGTTTTATTACTTCACTGTGTGGATACTCTCAAGGGGGTACTACTAATCTGCTGAATTTCATCCCGATCTTAATTTCCGAGACCGCAAGGCCTCCTTCTCAGTGCATCAGCAGAAATTTATTCAGAATTCTTTTTTTTTTTATATATGTTCGCAATAAAGGCTAGTTATGATTCGATCAGTTTGCACTTCCTTTTTGGAATACTATCGCCCATCAACACTTCAAAGGGCGTTGGGCGTTGTTTAAAATCTGCAGCAGGGTGATATTTCTGACATATAATAAATGAGAAACCCTTTATTTTTACGTTTCCGCAAAATTAAAAAACTGGAAGATACCTGGTCCAACCTCCTTGTAAATTTGTTATTTTAACTATTTTAGTTGCGTAAACAATTTGAAGCACTAGATAAAAGAATTCCAAGAGAGGTGTGATCTTGCCTTTAGGAGGGTGGGCATCCCTACTTTATTGAATTGAAATTAAAATCCTACTAACAATGTCAATCCATGCGTAAAGCTGGATAAAGTATATCCAACGTAGACAGAAATGAAAATTGTGTGAACCCTCGTCATGTAGAGATATACG